>NW_020229426.1:117109-139266 GCF_003227725.1 Camponotus floridanus | reverse complement strand
AAAAAGAAGGAAGGATTCGCCTAACACCGCCCGCTTTATCCCGCCAATCAGGATCCGAGCGCAAACCCAGCATTAGTAGGTAAAGAATTCCGGCCAATAAACGCCCGCCCGCATTTTCCGCCCAAAAAAACCGAAAAGTTATCCCACCCGTTTTTTTTCCCCTCGCAAGTTTTTTTTTCCCCCCCCTTTTCCTTTCTTCGTCTTTCGTTCCCCTCTCCAGGCCCCCATACGAAGCTTTCGTCTTGCTTCCATCGCCCGCCCAGACAGCTGTGGCGGCGGCTCTCTCAGCGAAGAGTCGAATCTCTCGCACCGATACGATTTTCGCGCTTTCTTCGGCGAGTATCCTATCCGCCGCGTGTCTCTCGTGAGATCGTTGCTCCGAGAGTACGCTATATCGTCTCGCGACACGCCGCGTCCAATAAATTTATACCTCGATCGCCTCTGGCTAATCGCTTCCGCAACCGCGTGCCTGGGCCGCAAAACTGATAGCCGGGAATATGAAATTCGATCGGAAGCGCGTTTATCGCACGATTTAAGAGACCGCTGCTCTTACGATTCTCGCTGACATACGTAGCAATCTTTATCAACGGAGCGGACCGTCATGTGCGTTCGCTGCCACGGCTGGTTGTAATGTCGCATGCACGAACGATATTGTCGAACCTCCGGATCAGCCTTTATATATTCTGGAAGCTTGTCCCACAATCGTTCGACGTAATCACCGAAATTTTGCAGTAAAAGAATCTTCGGAATATACTGCAGCTGTTTGGCGGTAAGTCCGAGAATGTCTCTCTCGTCCGACAGAAGGAGAAACATTTTTGATACTGAACGGTTTCGAGTCGCGACACCTCTATAAATAGGCCTCCCCTCGCGATCATTAGCAAGATTGGATCGAAACAGAAAACATGCGGTTCGTACGACAGCCTTTGACGATACGCGTGACGAATTGTGACGACAGATTACGCTCGATGGGGGACAACGCGAAGATGCGCAGACACGGTACGATGTTACCGACTACTATACGCGCGATCGTTTGCGGTCCCTCAAATTGTGGTAAAACCAACGTTTGATAAGTCTACTGGAAAGTCCACACGGTGTACGTTTCGAGAACGTGTACGTGTACTCAAAGTCGCTGCAACAGCCGAAATATCGATATCTGGAGAATTTATGACGCCGATCGACGAAATCGGCTACTTTACGTTCTCGAATAACAGTGACGTCATTCCACCGAGCGAGGCATGTCCAAACTCGATTTTTATCTTCGATGACGTGGCGTGCGACAAGCAAGATACGATAAGAGAGTACTTCTCAATGGGTCGTCACTCGAACGTCGACTGCTTCTATCTTTGTCAGATGTACGCGAGAATACCGAAACATCTTATACGCGATAACGCGAACCTGCTGATCTTGTTTAAACAGGACGGTACAAATTTGAAACACGTGTACAACGATCACGTGAATACCGACATGTCGTACGAGGATTTCAGTGAATTATGCCGTACTTGTTGGCAGCAAAAGTATGGATTCCTAGTGATTGATAAGGACAGCCGCTTACGAACGGGCGATACAGAAAAGGATTTAACGTGTTCGCGATACCTCGAAACGATTAGTCGCTGTCGACATTCCGTTGAGAAGGGTGAAACGCTCGACGTTCCGTCATCATGGCTGGAAACGATAATATTCGCGAGCGTGAAAAGATTGCGCGGGAGATTGAGAAAACGAGCGAATCGATCCGCAAGAAACATCGCGCTTTGAAGACCGGTAAGATCGACGAAGATATCGCGGTCACGGCCCATTTTAGACCTATTATCGAGCCGCTGCAAAAGATCGTCGACAACTCTAGCGCAATTGCGATGAAAAAAGAGCCGGAGAGTAACGCTGACGCTATAATTAAAACGTTACCCATCAAGCGATACAAGGAGGAGGAGGAGGAGGAGGAGGAGGAGGATGCGACACCGAAAAAGAGGAAACGATCGGTGAAGGCGAAACGTTTATCGATGTCGCGTATATCCGATCTATCGAAGACTTTATCGGATGAACCGCCGATAACCTCTACACCGCTGAAAACCTCTACACCGTCCGGGACAACGAGAACCGTACAATCCAGGATACCCAAATTACTCGATGAGATCGAAGAAGTTCTCGAAAAATCCCAAAAAAACCTGTTTCAAACGGAAGTTTTCGAAACTACGGGCAACCCGCTCGAAACATCCGTTCGAAACAGATTACAAACGTCGGAAGGTCAAGAAGTGTTACGAGAGCACTTGGGATCACTGGGGCAAAAATACATGGGTGCTCTTCTTAGCGGCGACGAAAGAAAAAACGCGATCGATCACGTGTATGGCGTCTATTTCGACGAGAATGGAATGCGTCTCGGTAACAAACGATTCGACATTGACAAAGATGACACTATAATCATAGACAATGTGAGATACATCGGTACACCGGGATTATACGAGTTGATCTTCAAGAGAATTCCCGACGACGTCGTATACACTGAGGACGATGTGCAAAAATATAAGAGCATATTGATGGCGACGAGTGCGCATAAACGTCAATATGATGCGCAAGGTCAATTAAAGAGCAACAAGGGATACAAGTATAAACAAATAATCGCGCCATTGATGTCGTTCGAATCGAAAAAGAAAAAAACGGGAACGGGAGTATTCACGCCTCGCGCGATGACGCTAACCGACAATAAGATCGATTACGTGCACTGGGACGATCCCAACGAGCTAGTGGATCGCCTGCGATTGCTCGATGCTTCGCGTCGAGCTGGCCACAACGCTCACGACAACGAGATCTTGTCGATCATAGAGGAACTTCGCGAAGCCGGCATTATTATAAATTAAACGGCGCCTCAACGAAACTAATCAGTCGATCGACGTCACTCGCATCGAAAAACAATGCCTATCAACAAATTTGGATTATTCGAACGGAGAAACGAAGAAATCAGCACGAGCGATCATTGGGGTAAATTGGTGACGAGTTACTTGCGTCAAAACGCTCTGTGTCGCGTCGCAACGGACTATGACGCGAGGTCGCGCAAGATTCGCCGTGTAGCGCAACCTGAGGCTGATACCGATGCGGTCAACAAACTGTACGTGGAAGAATGCGTTAAAACGTTGAAAAATCAACAGAAAGAATCAGACGGGAAGCTGACTGCGTTCGAGAAGGACCTGCGAGCTTTGCAGGCTGCGATAAACGAGCTTCGTCGTACGATTAACGCTAATTCAGAAACGGCTATCAACCTGTAATGTGTTGTAGTGAACAGCTTAGGAGCGGCTATTGTACACTTATGAAACATCTAGAAAGGTTTACCGAACGGCTACGAACGATTATCCGACGATTATCGAGTTATAATGAGTGGCAGTGATCGAAGAGGAAACGGTCTCGAACGAGGCTACGAACGATTCAAGAACAACTGCGAACGAGGCTACGAGCATCTCAAGGACGGCTGCGAACAAGGCTATGAACACGTCAGGAACGGCTACATACGAGGCGGCATACAAGTCCACAACGACTACGAACGAGTCAAAAACGATTGTCAACGAGGTTACGAACGGGTCAGAAACGACTGCGAACGAGGCTACGGACTGCTTAAAAACGACTATCAACAGGGCCAATCGCGACAACAAAGGGATCAAGAACGGCAGTGAACGGCAATTGAACGGTTATTGAACGGCTATAAACGGCAATTGAACGGCAATCGAACGACAGTGAACGGCTATTGAACGGCTATTGAACGGCTATAAACGGCGATCGAACGGGTCAGTAATAACTACGAACGACTACGAACGGCTATAAACGGCAATCGAACGGGTCAGCAACGGCAATCGAACGGCAGTGAACGGCAATTGAACGGCAATCGAACGGGTCAGCAACGGCAATCGAACGGCAGTGAACGGCTATTGAACGGCTATTGAACGGCTATAAACGACAATCGAACGGGCTAGCAACAGCTACGAACGGCTATAAACGGCAATCGAACGGGTCAGCAACGGCAATCGAACGGCAGTGAACGGCTATAAACGGCAATCGAACGGGTCAGCAACAGCTACGAACGGCTATTGAACGGCTAATTCGATCGACGAATCGAAACAACGATGGGCCGACGATCGGGAATAACCGGGGAAGCGAAGAAACAACATAGTTTAGAGAAACGGTAGTTGGTGAACGAACTGCACGCACCGGCGAGAAAAAATTTCCCCCGAAGACACGTAATAGTGCTGGGATACGATGATCTGTGGCAAGCCGACATTGTCGAGATGCGTCCGTACTCTCGTTTCAACAGAGGTTACAACTACATACTCACAGTCATCGATGCGCTGAGCAAGCACGCGTGGGCCGTACCGCTCAAGAGTAAAGGCGGAAGCGAGACAGCTGACGCTATCGCCGAGATAATTCGAGATAGCGAGAGGTGTCCGAAAAACATACAGACCGACATGGGGAAGGAATTTTATAACGCCGACGTGCAACGGCTCATGCGAAAACACGGCATAAATCATTATTCTACGTATTCGGTATTGAAGGCATCGATCGTCGAGCGATTCAATCGCACGCTAAAAGAGAACATGTGGAAGATGTTTACGCTGAACGGATCTTACAAGTGGGTTAACGCGTTGCCGGGACTCGTATCGGATTACAACGCGCGCAAGCATCGAACGATCGGTATGCGACCCGTCGACGTTACCCCCGCGGTCGCCGAGAGACTCTTGGCTACTGTATACAACCGTGTAAATATCGCGGGTCCGGCGAAATTCAAAGTAGGTGACTCGGTACGCGTTAGCAAGTACAAGACAGTTTTCGAGAAGGGTTACACGCCAAATTGGACAACCGAGGTGTTTAAAATTGTAAAAGTGCAGCATACTAATCCCGTGAGTTATCTACTCGAGGATTATCGCAAAAAATCTATCGCTGGAGCGTTCTACGAGCACGAGTTGCATCGCGCGAATTATCCCGACGTGTATCTCGTGGAGAAAGTACTGCGCAGGAGAGGTGACAAGGTTTACGTGAAATGGCTAGGATTTGACAATTCACACAACTCTTGGATATATAAGGACAATATGATTTAATTTATATACAGTGTTTATTAATATTTCTTTCAATAATACTATATATATATATATATATATATATACATATATTCTTAATATAAGTATGTAAGATATGCGTTACATAAAATATAAATGTGTAAGATGTGTATTATATAAAACTACATGAAATACAAAATATATACAGTAATAAATAAAATATATACATGTATTTACAAAGGTATCCTATAATGTCCCCATGGTAACGTGTCAGTCGAATCAGGTACGATATATCGCTTGTCATCGTACGGACTCAGAGCAATTTTCGTCTCGCGGACGGTATACACTTGGTGCAGTTTAGATCTTATACACGACTGCGGTCGCGTCATTTCGATCTCTTCGTTTAAACACCGCGTGTAATCTTCGAAGGTTATATTACGCGCTACGACATTACTTTTGACGCCTTTAACTTTCTTCGTGTCTTTCTTTCCGTCCACTCGTAGCGCGTACATCTTTGCCCTGAGCCCGATGAATTCGGTCATTATCGCACCGTTATTTTCATCCTTCATCAGACCTGGTACTTTTTTATTTACAAGCGGTATATCGTACGCATTGTCCATCGCATAATCGCTCGTGTCAAATCTGGCGATATCGCGCTTCATGTTCTCATAGACATCCGCGCACTCAATGTGATATACGAGACTGTCCGTATCGGTGTACATGATCTTACATTTGTCGCGATACAGAGGAAATATGTACTCGTGATGAAATTCGTACAGACACGTCTTGGATATGTCGAGTATGCACATACCCACGTAAATCGGTTTGTAAAATTTCACCTCGAGTTTACGCAATTCTACCGCAATCAGATTTTCCGAAAAAACGCTTCTGCTGTGGAAATTCGGTTTCGCGATCATCGCTTCCGCGCCGTATCGTCCATCCCATTTTGTTAATAATTTTACATCGACACGATTCCGCACATTTTCCATCGTTTTACCAAACACAGCATTATTCATTAATTTGTATAAATTTTTCTCGAAATCGTTTTTCGCGAGTGTTCTGAAATGTGTATTTAATTCTATGTAATTTCGAAGCCACGGAGATTGAGAAAACTGTAAAATTCTATGTATTTTTGTCATACGAAGGCCGTGACGCGTACACTGCTGTAGGTTACGGTAGTATATCACGTAACGCTTCTTATCGTATAACGTTGCGAGCAGTTTGAATTCCCGCTTACCGGGCGGCTTGTCGCGCGTCGGGCAAAACGGTAGGTCGGTGTGCGTATCGTGAAGATGTTGCGGGTACTCGAGATCGACTTCGAGGATATACCCCGTGGGCGAATCTAACGCTATAGATGATACGTCAAAATTCGACACGTCGTCGACCCATCGAAAATCGGCGTAAGGCAACGGTTGACACATTGCCCATCCGTATAAATTATTAACGTCAAAATACATCAAGTACGACGATGGTTTCGATGGATCGTACGATTGTCGCATGTACACTGCGCGACAACGATTCGTTCCGTAACCCCTCTTTCGCGGGGCAAGGGGAGCATAGAAGTGACCAATCAGCTGGCAGCATGGCAATGGCTGATTGGTTAGAAGCTACGCTCCCCTTGCCTCGCGAGAGGGACCAAGGAACGAATCGTTGTCGCGCAGTGTACTTGTTATTAGCGCGCGCGTATCTGTTGGAACATTGGCTCAGACCACCGCGTATACCGCGTTCTATAAACATGACCATGTCGATATCTGTAAGCAACTCGAACGTGATCTTTGTATGCTTTAACATGGCGTCCCACGTGTATCCGGGGAGAATATAGTAATACGCGGGGTCGAGTCCGTAACTTTTGATGCAGCTATCGCGAAAATTTTCGAAAATATCTGCTAATAACAATACGTCGATTTTGAGATACATGTCGCTATATTCGCCCAGCGTTCGAATGGAGAATCGCGTCCAGATGTTCTCAGCGTGCGCGTAATCGCTCTCGGATATAGTTTCACCGGTCAAGGAACTGTAAAACGATTCGCGCGGTGGTAAACGCGTATCTCGCA
Organism: Camponotus floridanus; assembly: GCF_003227725.1. Classification (NCBI taxonomy): domain Eukaryota; kingdom Metazoa; phylum Arthropoda; class Insecta; order Hymenoptera; family Formicidae; genus Camponotus; species Camponotus floridanus. The sequence goes on along the minus strand of NW_020229426.1, from coordinate 132,182 downwards.
ACCTATCTACCGAGTCGACGTATTCGTATGGAAAGACGCCTTTCCGTGTTAATAAACTGAAATTTTCCGCGGATAAATTTTCAAATTTCGATTTTAAAATTTTGAGCTTATCTCTGTCTAGATAAGATGCTAATTTGTCGAGACTCGATGTAAGAAATTTGTACGAATCGATGAAGCGTAATTTTACATTATTTTTCCAATCGCCTTCCTTAAGATCGACATTTTTTGTAAAAGAAATATATTTCTCTTTCGTTATCGGAAGTAACTCGACGCTCCCTTCGAATGCTGTGGCTATTTCCTCGATAATAAAGTGTGAATCATAACCGGATAAATTGTGGAAAACTATCGGAATACAAAAAGATTCTTTGTAATTTAAATTGCAATTTGAATGCGCGGGACCTCTGTACCGCCCGGTCAGATGACAATGATCGCGAACGCGTGTATCGTCTTGCGCGAACGGCTTTTCGCATATATGGCATTGAGTGGCGTTGTGAAATTTTTCACACTCTTCGGACGTTAAATTAACCATGGGGACATTGGTCGTTAAAATATTCTTAACGCGAATCGCTAAATTTTTAAGATCTTCGACGAACCACGCTATACAATCGACGCTACGACGCGAATGATACGCCGATAAAGATTCATCGTACGAACAATGCATATAATACGCTATACTAAATACCCGATGATGCTGGTACAATTTTTGTTGTTGTTGTTCTTCCTCCGTTTTGATCAGAACGCATTCCAGATCGGCGTACACGACGAATGGAAGCCGCTCTTTCCTGTTGTAATTGTTGAACTCGAGCCACTTGTCCTTGTCGCTCGGCAACCGGATAGCGCAGTCATTCATCTCCCCGCAGTCGACCGTATGCGACTGCAACTTGTCATCTGAACTAAAATAATGCAGGCATCTATAAAAGAAAAATTTTTTAATTAAAATTAGAACAATTTGTTATATAAATTATAATTATTTTATATTAATATATACATACCGATCGCAGATATATCTTTGACCGTTGTGTTTGCTCAGTTGCGAGCTCACGAGCCTGGATAAATTTTTTATCCACGCGAAATGTCCGACGCTGTTACCGTCTTCCACGTATAGCAGATTCACGTGCTTATCTCGCTCCGAAAGACGTATCGGGACGATACTGTTCTTGTCTTCGATGCCGTACACGTTGATCGAGATATTGTTCGCGAGTTCAAATTTTTTAATTTGATTTAAAGTTACTGGAAACTCAATGTCCCGGAGATTCAGCACTGTCGCGTAAGGTGGATACGATGATTCTCGTTCCGCATTCCTTTCTGCGGGATATAGAGCGGCGACCACTGCCCACGCGAAACACGCATTGTCTTTAGACTGTACGTTAACCACCGCTCTTTTCATCATAATCTCCCGCGACAATTTAATGTGGCATCCCGCGCGCATTGGATTATATTTATTTACATTAACAGTCAAATTCTGTATTCGCGACAATGCCCAGCCACTATCGCGTTCCTGAAACTCTTCCAGAGACGCTAAAGTGGGCTCGATAACGCGGCGCTCGAACCACTCGCGTAAATCCGATGTGCGAAAGAATTCACAGTTTCTCGTATTTATACTTTTATTCGCGCGCTTATCACCCGACACAAATTCACCGTTGAATATAGTATTTACTTTTACACTGTTGTGTCTTTTTAGAACGTTTTGCACTTGCTCGAGCACGATGTCTTCGGCATCCTCGAGAAATTGACGAGGTTCGATATAGTTTGCGTTAATCACGGCACCGGTCAGAATACGGCTGTCGAACGCCGTATCGATCTCTCGCCAAACGAGTCTTTCCGCGTTATTGTCACCGCTATAATCGCCACCACTGGGAATAAACCGTCTTTGCAATCGAGTCTTCGCACTTTCTAGTCGCGCGATTTTAGTCACCAGAGATTGTCTATTTCCGATCGAGAGCCGCGGACGCTTGACACGACTGCGTTCTTCGAGCTCTTGGATCAATTCCTCGCAACGCTGCAGCCACGCGAAATACTCGCCCAAGGTGGCAATTTGGCGAGATCCTTCCATCAGATCGCGTTTGGTCTGCTCGATGTTTTCCATTTTCCTATCTTTTTCACACTCACACTTTTAAAACACTATGTCACAGTTTTCTACGGATGACTTTTGCACGCGATAAACAATACCGTTCGTTATCTTGAACGTGAAATAGGCGCAAAAATCTTTCTAACGGAACACCGCTATACTTTTTTTTTTTTTTTACTGCCGACGCGTCGATGGGTGTTCAAATCACATACTATGATGATTTGATGCGCTTCAATCCTTCTTATATGAAGGAGAAAACAAAGCAGCCAAACATCGGCGCTGATACGTTAAAAATTCGTCCGATAAAAAAAATCGTAAAAGACGATTCTAGGAGGTGTCGTTTGTTTATATTGTTTATAAATTTACATGCTGTGTAATTCAATGGGAGAGATAAGGATATGTCGAACGAAAAAATCTAGAATTACTTATATCGAGGGTGAGGGATGTACCGCGAAAGCGCTGATATACGAGCGGTGGAAGCAAGGGTACAAAGCAGCCAAACATCGGCGTTGATACGTTAAAAATTCTTCCGAGAAAAAATCGTGAAAGACGATTCTGAGGTACTATTTGTTTATATTATTTATCAACCGGGTATGCGATACAATATTTCATATACTTTCGATAAATATATGGGACCGCGCGTACTTTTTACGAGGCGTTTACGACGATATGGCGATAATGTCACATCTCTATTATACGATCATAATCTCAATTCAAAAAATGCTGATGTTTATATTATTTATAAACCGAACATGTCCGTACGCAATACTGTTTATCAGCCGGGCATGTAATATAATATTGCCATAAACACGCGCCGCCGCCGAAATCCCTCCGTCCCGCGTGACGTCATTCCCCCGCGCCTCCGTAATCCCCCGCGCGCCTCACCCCCCCTGAGAGGACCCGAGTTAGAACTCTCCCTATACTCCTACTGTAAAATATTAATTGCTTTACTTTCAGAATCCATTATAATAGGTTTAGAAATATTATATACATGATAGATAGTTTCTGCAAAATATAATTCCGAAGAAGCGGTATGTTTATCTTGTCTGCAAAACATATTTACGTAATCTCTACTAAATTTTGATGAAGAACATTTTGTTGCATGTGTCAGACAAACTTCAATTTTTTGTTTACATTTATTAAATTTTTTTCTCATTTGTAGAATATAACTTTTTTTTATATAAAAGCACCATTTTGTTATACGTTCAGCCTCCAATCTATTTTCAGACAATGACGACATTCTAAGAAGCTTTGATATGTTTCTAATACACTTTTCTTTATTATACTTTATATTCTGCTTATTTTTATATAATAGTATATTGTTTTTATGTAATCCATAATATTCTTTTTTCGATTTCTTTATATCATTTTTATGTTTTTCATAATATTCCTTTCTCGATTTCTTAATATCATTTCTCTGTTTTTTATAATATTTATTGTTCGATTTTTTTATATCATTTTTGTATTTTTTATAATATTCTTTCTTTGATTTCTTTATATCATTTTTGTATTTTTCATAATATACCTTATTGAATTTTTTAATATTATTTTTATGTTTTTCATTATATAAATTTTTTTAATTAAGAAATTGTTTCTATGTAATTCATATTTTTTATTAAAAATGTTTTTTTTATTTACGCATATAACATCATTCTTATCTGAATAAATGTCACAGTTCTTCCTTGCTTGTTTTTTATTTCTATCCCTATCATTATAACTATTCATTTTTCTTTTTATACCATGTTGATCTCTAGTTAAATCTTTAGTAATTGCAATATTATTAGTATCCACACTATTCTCACTGAATGTATGATTAATTTGTTCTAAATTTATTCCTATAACTTGAGGGAAGTGTTCTATTCTATTTGATTGAAACATTTCTGCTAAATGTTGATTGACGCATTAAATTATGGTCATATATAATTTTATTTGGTTGGAGATCAAATAAAAGAGATACTGCAAAGGCTATTGCAAAAACCCCGTAATCATTACCATTAGGTTGTGATTGGACCGTTGGAAACTGTACTGGTTGCTTATCAAAGGAGTAAAATGGAAATAATTTTTCAAGATAGATTTTATAGTGTGTATGTAATCGTTTTATATTCAATGAGTCATAAATATAAATCATGTTGGTATCGTAATAGCTGCAAACCCAGTGGCCGTCTAAATTAGTTGCTATATCGCTGCAACTATGCAATATTTAAATATGTTTCTGATTTTTAGGAGCAGGTTCAATTCTATCGGGACATTGAACTTTTCATGATTCGCGTGGTCGATATTCTGAGCAATGCTTTAATAATAAATTAAAATAGTCAATATGAATATCTTCTAACCATTCACCTGTAAGAATAATCTGTATATATTGCATACTTAGAAGTAAAATATTTGCAACAAAACTGGCACATTTATGTTAATTTTTTTTGTTATAAAACTTACATCCGTTATTACATCCGTCTTTTTCTGAATACATATAGGGAAATTATTTGCATAATTTATTTCATAAATTATTTCCCTATATGTATTCTACAGATAAAACAAAAAATAATTTATTGCATAAAAAATTATTTTTTGTTTTATCTGTAGAAAGCAATAATAAAGAGGAATTTAACATGTCATGACTGGAGTGTTCAACACTGTCACATTTATTTACAATATTACTATTTTTATTTATTATATTATAACAATCAAATAACTCTGATATTTTATCAGGTTGCTTTACTTGATCCATCATTGTCATTTCAGTTATATTGTTTTGTAATTTTATCAACTGTACAGATTTTTCTTGTTCAGCTTTCCTTTGTCGACGTTTTCGTTTTTTGTGAGCTAATGCCTCTCTTCTTTGTACTTGATCTAAAGTAAAAAGCTTTTTAGGGTCAGTAGATCTTATTATTCGGGGGAAGTGTTCTATTTTATTTAATTCAAACATTCGTGCTAAATGTTGACACATTATAGTATGATCATACATAACTATATCTGGTTTAAGGCCAAATAAAAGTGATACTGCAAATGCAATTGCAAAAACACCACAATCATAAGTATTAGATTGATTTTGAACTGTGGAAATCGTATCGGTTTTTTATCAAAAGAATAAATTGGATATAATTTGTTAAGATATATCTTATGATGGGCATACAAACGTTTTAAATTTAATGAATCATAAATATAAATAGATTTAGTATCATAATAGCTACAAACCCAATGTCCATTTTCATTAGTAATTGTATCACTACTATGTAATATTTGAATATGTTTCTGATCCTCACAAACAGATTCGATTGTGTCGGGACATTGTATCCTCCATGTTTCACGTGGTCGATATTCTGAACAAAATTTTAATAATAATCCGAAGATCGATATGAATGTCTTTTAACCACGACCCTTTAGCTAATTGCACGGAATTATAAATAATAATTGATATGATGAATATTTTTTACAAGCGAGATCAGGAACATCTATTTGCATACGGTATGTAGCAAATCGCATAAGATGTGGTAAACTTTATCGTCTTATGCAATTAGTTAAAGGGTCGTTTTAATCATCAGTGGATTAGGCCTACTGAGGATATCACTTAAAAAAAAACGCGTCAACAATAGTACCTCATGGGTGACGTGGAAAGCTATTGCCATACGCCCGCTCCTGAGCGCCGAGCGGCTCTTAGGCTTTCCGCGAGATGGCGAGGTAACGGGGGACGCGCTAGGCGAAGCCAGCTGAAAATCGGCCGAAATGTGCAGTTCTTGCCGAACTCTGACATAAAGCAAGACTAGCGCTAATACTAATGCAGCTGAGTCTTTTATTCAGCGCTTATAGCAGCCAATTTTTTAATGCAGCGCTTACGGCAGCCGAAACTCAGCGCCAGAGAGTAGCCGCTATAAAAATGAGTATCTTAATACTCAGTGTCACCTGGAAATAGAGATATTGTATTTATTATTAATTGTAATCTATGATATTACACATAAAATCATTTAATTCAATATTCATTTTGACATATCTTTATTTGTATTAAACAAACGCTTGAAAGCCAAGGGTAATTTGTTTCTTTTAGTAGCTGCAATAATAGAATAAATTGTGATGTACATGTACTCAGCAACAGGAATGTCTTAATATACAAATTTATATATATATATATATATATATATATATATATATATATATATTTATGTAGAAAGGCAGGTTTCAGGACGTGTTTTAAAAACGTGATTTTTGTGTATAATAATGAAGTAAATTATGTTTGGAAGACTTTTTTGTTGATATAAATCAATATTTTTCGAAATATTTTGAAATATGTATGGATTGGCAGTTATCAGGTCAGTTATATTTGTAATTAAAACAGCAAGTATCTTTTTATTTACCGATTATATTCTATATATTTGATACCAATTAGTAGATTTTGATCAATTTTGTATAGTAAAATAAAAAAATTAATAAATTATATATGATTTTTTCATAAGTCCTTAAATCTGCCATTTTACCGAATTATTCTTTAGAGAAAAGGCAGTTTTCAGACCGTTCATTTTTTCAATAAAAAAAGCAAATAATTTATTTTATTTGAGTTTTTTGCAATTGAATATAACAAATTACATTAATTGATAATGTAATAAATTACTAAAATGCAATATTAAGTAAAAATTTCGTATAAAAGTGCAAGTCCTGAAATGTACCATTTTGTTACAAATAAATTGTACGTTAGGGTAGTTTTCAGGTCTTATAATATAATACCTAATATAACATTTTACTCAAAATTTCGATGAATTTAACAACTGCCGTTTGAATACAGAAAAATAAATGATTAAAGGAAAATTACAGTTTTGGTTTATCTTACTTTAAACATTTTCCAATATTGAACAAAATAATCTGAAAATTGCCATTCCACTGCTATAAATAGACCTAAAAACTGCCATTTTGCTGCTACATACAGACCTGAAAATTGCATCCCATTATATGTAGACATGAATACTGCCAGTTCGCTACTAAATGTGTATAGATCTGAAAACTGCCAATTCGCTACTAAATATGTATAGATTTGAAAACTGCTATTTCGATACTACATATGGACCCGAAAACTGCCATTTCGCTACTATATATGGACCCAAAAACTGCCATTTCGCCATTATATATGGACCCGAAAACTGCCATTTGAGCAAGAACTTTTATACTTTCGATCTTCTACACATAATTTAAATATCTCATGGAGTTCTATTTAAATATTTTGCATTAAATTTAATTATCGACATGTCGCACTATGATCCACGACTTTAACTTTGAACATCAGTTTTTGGCAATCTGTGTAACGAAATTGGTTGTTTGAAGAAAAAGAATTTATTGAAACTGAATTTTATATCCAAATCCAGTTTTAGAAAATAACGGAAATCATTGTTCGTCCTAAATGATCAAATCTCATCATTTAAGAAGCATTAATAATTTTAGTCTTTTCCTATCGAAAATTAACGATCCGAAAATTGCCATTTCGCTAGAACATATGGACCCGAAAGCTGCCATTTCGCTACTATATATGGACCCAAAAACTGCCATTTCGCCATTACATATGGACCCGAAAACTGCCATTTGAGCAAGAACTTTTATACTTTCGATCTTCTACACATAATTTAAATATCTCATGGAGTTCTTTTTAAATATTTTGCATTAAATTTAATTATCGACATGTCGCACTATGATCCACGACTTTAACTTTGAACATCAGTTTTTGGCAATCTGTGTAACGAAATTGGTTGTTTGAAGAAAAAGAATTTATTGAAACTGAATTTTATATCCAAATCCAGTTTTAGAAAATAACGGAAATCATTGTTCGTCCTAAATGATCAAATCTCATCATTTAAGAAGCATTAATAATTTTAGTCTTTTCCTATCGAAAATTAACGATCTGAAAATTGCCATTTCGCTAGAACATATGGACCCGAAAGCTGCCATTTCGCTACAAAATATGGACCCGAAAACTGTCATTCCGCTACTACATATAAACCCGAAAACTGCCACTTGAGCAAGAACTTTTATACTTTCGATCTTCTACACATGATTTAAGTGTCTTATGAAGTCTTCTTTAAATGTTTTGCTCTATACTGTATATCAGCATGACGCATTTTTAATTTAACATGATCCACTTTAACTTTGAATATCAGTGGTTGGCAATCTGGGTAACGAAATCGGTTGTTTGAACAAAAAGAACTTATGGAAACTGAATTTTATATCCAAATCCAGTTTTAGAGAATAACGGAAATCATTGTTCGTCCTAAATGATCAAATCTCATCATTTAAGAAGCATTAATAATTTTAGTCTTTTCTTGTCGAAAATTAACGATCCGAAAATTGCCATTTCGCTGCAACATATGGACCCGAAAGCTACCATTTCGCTACAACATATGGACCCGAAAACTGCCATTTCGGTATTATATATAAACCCGAAAACTGCCACTTGAGCAAGAACGTTTATACTTTCGATCTTCTACACATGATTTAAATGTTACATGGAGTCCTTTTTAAATATTTTGCTTTATACTTTATTATCAGCATGTCGCATTGTTAATTTAACAATTATTTCCGAAACGATAAAATAAAGAAATTAAGATTTTGATTTTTATATTTCAAGTATTGGATCTTTAAATTCGTAAATGATCATAAATAAGAAGGATAGATTTCTCCGATATCGTTGAAAGCGAGAGCAAGAACGAGCAAGGAGCGAAAGAGAGAGTACATCGTCAAAGACTTCCGAAGACTTCTCGCTCGTTATGTTTACAATCTTGTCGCATGCGAGACTTCCGAAGTCTATGATGTACTCTCTCTTTCGCTCTTTGCTCGTTCTCGCTCTCGCTTTCAACGATATCGGAAAAATCTATTCTTATTTATGATCATTTTCGAATTTAAAGATCCAATACTTGAAATATAAAAATCAAAATCTTAATTTCTTTATTTTATCGTTTCGGAAATGATTGTAATAAATTAATGAGATTTTGACGATTAAAATAACACCAAACACGACATAAATCGGATAATGTTTAATTACATAAATAATTAATTTTGATTACACAATTTAATTAAAAATTATCCAATTTATGTAAAGAAATGCGCGAGATGAGCACGAGAATGAGCAAGACGAGTATGAGAGTGAGCGAGACAACAATAGGAGAGAGTGAGAAAAATAGCAACGTGTGAAAAGAAGACTCGAGGACTTGTTGTTTGTTGTATTTACGAAAAGAAACAGCAATCTCTCTCGCTTGCAGATTTTTAAATTGTCATATTATCTTTATTTAGCTCGTTAATTATATATGCTATTTTTTATTACGAGAATTAAAGGATATATAAAAATTAATTAATATAACGCAATATTTAATTAAGTAATATAACGCAATTAATTAATATAACGCAATAATTAATAAATAACGTTCATCTTGTTTTTCTGTACATCAACAGTTTATTTATATTACATCAATATATTACATATATTTTACGAAACATTTTTTTGATCGAGAATTTCGATCGAAAGTGAATGTTAACCACGGACACGAACCATCTCAGAAAGTGAACGTGATATTTTTACCGACACGAAAAGTGAACGTGACTTTTCTACCGGCACGAAAAATAAACGTGACACGTAACAACGTATACGAAACATAGACGCTGGTGTCGCTAGCATACGGTCTAGTAAACCGGTCCCACGAAAAAGGGCGGGATGGTCGCTCTCAGGCTTCTCTCTGGCAGAAGTTATCGCTGCTTTCGAGTGTAGTTTTTGAGTGTAGCCTAAGAAATAGCAAAATACATTATAAATATTTATTTTCTCACGTAAGTAGATATGTACCCAGTAAATAAAGTGAATGGAACAATAATTAATGTTGTGTTTCGCGTTCGACAATGTAACTGATACGTACAAAGCGAGTTACGATATCGCCATTACATTGAATAGGAAATTCTAAATTAATGTTAATATTACTTTTTGTTTGCTAGATAGATGCAACTATTATAAATTGTTTTATATTTTTAGGCAGATAATAAAAGTTTTTAATGTTAAAAAAGGTTAGGTTTATTCATTTTGATAGAAATATACAGTTATAATAAATAAATAATGTATTCTTTGAACAAGAATGAAAATATGTACAGAGTAATGCGTACAAAAAGAAAAAAAGACAAAGGATGGATAACATCTAGCAGTAAAGTATAGATAAAATTATGTACATCTCAGCAAACACAAAGTAACTATAATTGTTGAGTACAAGGTATGACAGTTATATTGCTGATTAGGAAAGCATAACATCAATGTCGTGCAATTGTTATTTTGTGTTTGTTAGGGTATATGTATGTAGTACTTGTTAAATATGGTAATTTTAAATAATCTATATAAATGTTTTAAGATAGTTATATGGATCTCGAAAAAATTGCAAATAATCTGATAAGTGATATACCAAAAATACGTTTAAAACGAATAGATTTGACAAATATCTCTTCAAGTTCTGTCGGAAGTGGTAACGAAGGTAATCTAAAGATTTTTCTCTTACTTTATATATCATCTTCATTTCTTTCAAAAATATATAATTTTTTAGACATTGATACTAGTTTTTCAAGAAATGAAGTTTTACATTCTACAATTCTAGAATCTACAGAAGAAAACAATCAGCAAGGTTTGTGTTTTGATTTATTTTTATATAAACTTGTTTCTTCATGAAAGTTGTTATATATTTGTCTTTTATTTAGCATTTTTATAAAAATATCAGTTATTAGTCATTCATAATTATAGTTCTTTTTTTAGATATTTAACCAAATATTTCTAAAATCAATTTTTCAGACACATTTCTTGAAAATTTTTTACTGAAGGACAAAACAAGTAATAATACAGGTAATGTGATTTATTTAAATACTTAATTGTTATATTTACATAATGACATAATTCTATAATCATTATTTTCATTCTAAATAATTTTCTTACATTTTCGAAAATACATTTTTGAAAGAATTTTTAGAAATTTCAAATAGACAAGAAATAGTTAATCAGCAAAATAATGTTTCTACACGTACTCACATTAATATCATAATTTTATAGTTAGCTTATTTATTATTAATATCTAATAAGCATCTTTGTAAGCTTTAATACAAATTTCTACAAGTTTAAATTATTTTTTAGATTTAAATCTTAATTTTTCTATAAACGAAGTTTTGGACACATCTTTTAATGTTTTAACAACAGAAATAAATGATAAAGACCAAAATGATAAAATGGCAGAAATAAATAACCCAAATGATAAAGTATAATGATTTAATTGTCATTTAAGTAAATTATATCATAATTTATATATAAGTGTATAATGAGGATATATTTTTCATTAAATAATTATGTATATTTTATTTATAATAATGCATATACGCGTGCGTGTATGTGTGTGATGAAAGAAATTGTTAATTAGTTCTATTTAATATATATTAATTAATTGACATGATTTAAAATTCTCATAGGTTTCAATTCTGTTGCAGCAAACAATAATCAAAATAAATCTTTAGAACTTTGCGAAAAGATAACAGTTAACTAACAAAGTAATACTACAAGTATATCTGATGCAGGTATTTTACTATTCTCTTTCGAATTAAACGTAGGTACAAATAATTTTATGACACATATAATATGACTATTTTAATATAATATGTCATTAATAGATTTACATGTATATGATTTCTTTCCAAATTTTATTCTAATTTTTCGATATACACAAGCAAATTCTCAAAAAAATCCTTTAGAATTTTAATAAAAATTTTAATAAAGATAGAATTTTAAATAAAAAATAATCAGATAAATCATTAATCAGACAAATAATTTAATATTTTGATTTTATTAAATTTTTTAAAAACTTATAAAGTGTCTGTTTACAAATAATTACAATTAAAATTTTTATAATTTCGATGAAATTATTGAAAACCCTCTTGATAAACATATATCATGTATAATAATTCTTAAATTTATTTTAAGTATTTTAAATTTCATGTTTCCTTCTTATCTTTGATGTAATATAGCTAATATTAAAAATTAATATATATCTATTACACATAATTATGTTAAAAATTATTATACATTTTAATTTCAGAAGATATTTATGAAGACAGAAAGGATTACAATAATGATCCAAACTATGTTTTCAATAATTCAGAAAGTTCAGATAATGAATCAAATACTTTATTGTTTCTCAAAACTTTAATGAAAAATCTAATATTATGAGTAATAGTCTTGATACTTCAGAATATACTTATGAAGGAAAAGCAAATTGTGATGACGCAAATCTTATTGTGCTTAAATCTCAAGAGAAAGGAGCAAATAAAATACTTTTGCATGTATTGCAAAAAGTTACAAACTAAATTCGCAAGACATTTAGAGACTGTCCATAAAAATGAAGCAGAGACTGTCCAAAAAAATGTATTTTGCTTCCTAAAGGTAAATATAACAATCTATACACATATTATTTTAAATCAAATGCTATGTTGTACATATCTTTATTTAAAAAAAAATATTTATTACGATTTCTCTTAGGTAATTCAGAAAGAAAGGCCATTATAGAGAATATTAGAAAAGAAAAGTAATTTTATATATAATACTAGCTCGCAGTTTAATACAGGAGAAATATAATAGTATCTCGTAGACCTTCGAAAGCTAATAAAAACTGCATCAGATTTTATTTGTTTCCCAAAGTGCTTTTACTCAAAAATAATTTAAGGCATCATTTTCAAGACTGTAATAAAAAAGAGTATCGGCAGACACATTATGATACTTGGTAGAAAATACAAGCACGAATACACGTTAAAGCCAGTGATACAGTTAGGAAAGTAATTTTCCCAATTTTAAGAGATGACGACGTGTGTAAAATAATAAGATATGATGAATTAGTGATACTTTCGCGCAAATAAGTTATGTAAAAAATATAAGAAATCAGCGTTATCACGATATGATAAGAGCAGAATTGAGACTTTTAGGTCGTTATTTAATTTCTATTAAGAAATTTAATTCGAATATCACTGATTTTGCTTCAATATATCAACCACGGCATTATGATTCATGCATTTTAGCTGCCAAAGATGTGGCTCAATTTGATCCTGATACTAATAAAATTTAATAAAACGCCATCTCTTGCTACACGACTTGGTACTCTCTTAAAAAAATTAGGAAACTTATTAGCTACTGAATTTATAAAAAAAAGATGATAGTGAGAGTTTAAGAAATGTAGAAAATTTCTTGAAACTCTTACAAGAAGATTACGGAACAACAATAAATAAAACGGCCAGAGGAAACTGTAACACAAAATAAAGACATGATAAAATTGAATTACCAAGTATGGAGGATATACAAAAATTATATAACTATTTGAAAGAAAAAGAAGTATATTCTATAATGATCTTATTAAATCTTATTAAGTATAGTACATGGTTAGAATATATTAAAAGTAACACTTATTTCTATACAAGTTTATAACAGAAGAAGAGCAGGTGAAATAGAAAAAGTTTTAATAGAAGATTACAAATGTTATAAAAGTGTCGGAGAACATACAATCCTGAAGTGTATAATTCATTATCAGAAGTTGGAAAAGAGGTAATGCTTTGTGTTCAAAATTGAACGGATCTGCCAAAAAAAAATGGGCATTTCGCGATCGCAATCGTAATAGCCGCGCTGCACACTCATAGCGGCGGCGACTCACGCGCGCGGCGCGCGGCGCTTAAAAATCTCCACGAATCCGAGCGCGACACTATGCTTCAAATTATTAACGCCTTTTCTGTCAAACGGTCGCCCGAAGAGAGTGACAAATAGCAACAACGGGAAAATAAACTGATTTTGACTTTGGGAAGGATAAACAAATAAAACAGACCAGAATATTCGAAGTCTAGAAAATTCGAGGCAACTTCTCGTATTATGTTGCTATATAAACCTCTTCGCACGACCGTCCCTCCTCACTTGAGTTTGTATCTCGAAGCCGTAGTGCGTTACTCCTCTCAAAGATTATTAACAAAAGCCAGAAGTTTCTCGCTGCCTTCTGGAGTCCGTCGCTCGCGACCCAGTCTTATTTCTTCGCCTTGCAAAAAATAGTAGTGTTTTCTCCTCGCGTTATCACCACAGAGCGTTAATAGTTATATAATTTAGAAAATAGTGAGTTTTGTTTAATTTTTTTTTATTTGTATCTAGACTAAGAGTGAATAAACTTTAAGACCATAAAGCTTCGATCACTTTCGCTTTGCTTCCTACCGCGATCTCGCACACTTTGCTATTTCTAATAATTATTAAATAAATCATTTTTTGCGTTTCAATATATTTTACATTTAATGATTTTCATATTTTGCTTCCTTTAAATTATTTACATTTTTATTTTTATGCAAAAATTAAAATACTATTAAATATATATTTTTTAATAATTTATGTATTTTTTCTGTTATATTAGGCTATTAAAAAATTTGTTACATTTGATATTAGAGGTAAATTAGGTCGTACAGTGTCTGTATTGTTACATCGCAATTACAAATTGCATCGAATTATTATTGCCAATATAGATCACACACAAAAATAAAAATCAGAAAACCCTTATCTTTTTGGCATCCCGGATACGACAAACATCGATATAAGCATTTGAGAGCATGCGATCTTATGCGAGGACTATTCTTCAAATAGTGGAGCAACAAAACCCTTTTACCTTGCGACGGCAACCATGTAGAAAACATATTGCCACAAGAAATTACGCATTACGACGCTTAATCTTTCAGAATCGAAGTCACAGAATTGGCAAATTTTATGGGCCATGTAAGAATACAACCAATCACAATTATCGACAATCAATTCTGACAATAGACATTCCAAGATCTTCTTCGACTTCTAAATGTAGCTTATTTGTTAATGAAAGAGTGATATGACGATGAAAGAAATTGAGGCAAAATCTTCAGAGAATATTAATTGATTCAAATGAATCCTCTCATTCCAATCGATATTGAAATTTGATAATAACATATACCATCGTTAAAAGCAAAGAAAAAAAGCCGAAG
>NW_020229426.1:78017-115550 GCF_003227725.1 Camponotus floridanus | reverse complement strand
GCAATATTAAGTAAAAATTTCGTATAAAGTGCAAGTCCTGAAATGTACCATTTTTGTTACAATAAATTGTACGTTAGGGTAGTTTTCAGGTCTTATAATATAATACCTAATATAACATTTTACTCAAAATTTCGATGAATTTAACAACTGCCGTTTGAATACAGAAAAATAAATGATTAAAGGAAAATTACAGTTTTGGTTTATCTTACTTTAAAACATTTTCCAATATTGAACAAAATAATCTGAAAATTGCCATTCCACTGCTATAAATAGACCTAAAAACTGCCATTTTGCTGCTACATACAGACCTGAAATTGCATCCCATTATATGTAGACATGAATACTGCCAGTTCGCTACTAAATGTGTATAGATCTGAAAACTGCCAATTCGCTACTAAATATGTATAGATTTGAAAACTGCTATTTCGATACTACATATGGACCCGAAAACTGCCATTTCGCTACTATATATGGACCCAAAACTGCCATTTCGCCATTATATATGGACCCGAAAACTGCCATTTGAGCAAGAACTTTTATACTTTCGATCTTCTACACATAATTTAAATATCTCATGGAGTTCTATTTAAATATTTTGCATTAAATTTAATTATCGACATGTCGCACTATGATCCACGACTTTAACTTTGAACATCAGTTTTTGGCAATCTGTGTAACGAAATTGGTTGTTTGAAGAAAAAGAATTTATTGAAACTGAATTTTATATCCAAATCCAGTTTTAGAAAATAACGGAAATCATTGTTCGTCCTAAATGATCAAATCTCATCATTTAAGAAGCATTAATAATTTTAGTCTTTTCCTATCGAAAATTAACGATCCGAAAATTGCCATTTCGCTAGAACATATGGACCCGAAAGCTGCCATTTCGCTACTATATATGGACCCAAAAATGCCATTTCGCCATTACATGGACCCGAAAACTGCCATTGAGCAAGAACTTTTATACTTTCGATCTTCTACACATAATTTAAATATCTCATGGAGTCTTTTAAATATTTTGCATTAAATTTAATTATCGACATGTCGCACTATGATCCACACTTTAACTTTGAACATCAGTTTTTGGCAATCTGTGTAACGAAATTGGTTGTTTGAAGAAAAGAATTTATTGAAACTGAATTTTATATCCAAATCCAGTTTTAGAAAATAACGGAAATCATTGTTCGTCCTAAATGATCAAATCTCATCATTTAAGAAGCATTAATAATTTTAGTCTTTTCTTGTCGAAAATTAACGATCCGAAAATTGCCATTTCGCTGCAACATATGGACCCGAAAGCTACCATTTCGCTACAACATATGGACCCGAAAACTGCCATTTCGGTATTATATATAAACCCGAAAACTGCCACTTGAGCAAGAACGTTTATACTTTCGATCTTCTACACATGATTTAAATGTTACATGGAGTCCTTTTTAAATATTTTGCTTTATACTTTATTATCAGCATGTCGCATTGTTAATTTAACAATTATTTCCGAAACGATAAAATAAAGAAATTAAGATTTTGATTTTTATATTTCAAGTATTGGATCTTTAAATTCGTAAATGATCATAAATAAGAAGGATAGATTTCTCCGATATCGTTGAAAGCGAGAGCAAGAACGAGCAAGGAGCGAAAGAGAGAGTACATCGTCAAAGACTTCCGAAGACTTCTCGCTCGTTATGTTTACAATCTTGTCGCATGCGAGACTTCCGAAGTCTATGATGTACTCTCTCTTTCGCTCTTTGCTCGTTCTCGCTCTCGCTTTCAACGATATCGGAAAAATCTATTCTTATTTATGATCATTTTCGAATTTAAAGATCCAATACTTGAAATATAAAAATCAAAATCTTAATTTCTTTATTTTATCGTTTCGGAAATGATTGTAATAAATTAATGAGATTTTGACGATTAAAATAACACCAAACACGACATAAATCGGATAATGTTTAATTACATAAATAATTAATTTTGATTACACAATTTAATTAAAAATTATCCAATTTATGTAAAGAAATGCGCGAGATGAGCACGAGAATGAGCAAGACGAGTATGAGAGTGAGCGAGACAACAATAGGAGAGAGTGAGAAAAATAGCAACGTGTGAAAAGAAGACTCGAGGACTTGTTGTTTGTTGTATTTACGAAAAGAAACAGCAATCTCTCTCGCTTGCAGATTTTTAAATTGTCATATTATCTTTATTTAGCTCGTTAATTATATATGCTATTTTTTATTACGAGAATTAAAGGATATATAAAAATTAATTAATATAACGCAATATTTAATTAAGTAATATAACGCAATTAATTAATATAACGCAATAATTAATAAATAACGTTCATCTTGTTTTTCTGTACATCAACAGTTTATTTATATTACATCAATATATTACATATATTTTACGAAACATTTTTTTGATCGAGAATTTCGATCGAAAGTGAATGTTAACCACGGACACGAACCATCTCAGAAAGTGAACGTGATATTTTTACCGACACGAAAAGTGAACGTGACTTTTCTACCGGCACGAAAAATAAACGTGACACGTAACAACGTATACGAAACATAGACGCTGGTGTCGCTAGCATACGGTCTAGTAAACCGGTCCCACGAAAAAGGGCGGGATGGTCGCTCTCAGGCTTCTCTCTGGCAGAAGTTATCGCTGCTTTCGAGTGTAGTTTTTGAGTGTAGCCTAAGAAATAGCAAAATACATTATAAATATTTATTTTCTCACGTAAGTAGATATGTACCCAGTAAATAAAGTGAATGGAACAATAATTAATGTTGTGTTTCGCGTTCGACAATGTAACTGATACGTACAAAGCGAGTTACGATATCGCCATTACATTGAATAGGAAATTCTAAATTAATGTTAATATTACTTTTTGTTTGCTAGATAGATGCAACTATTATAAATTGTTTTATATTTTTAGGCAGATAATAAAAGTTTTTAATGTTAAAAAAGGTTAGGTTTATTCATTTTGATAGAAATATACAGTTATAATAAATAAATAATGTATTCTTTGAACAAGAATGAAAATATGTACAGAGTAATGCGTACAAAAAGAAAAAAAGACAAAGGATGGATAACATCTAGCAGTAAAGTATAGATAAAATTATGTACATCTCAGCAAACACAAAGTAACTATAATTGTTGAGTACAAGGTATGACAGTTATATTGCTGATTAGGAAAGCATAACATCAATGTCGTGCAATTGTTATTTTGTGTTTGTTAGGGTATATGTATGTAGTACTTGTTAAATATGGTAATTTTAAATAATCTATATAAATGTTTTAAGATAGTTATATGGATCTCGAAAAAATTGCAAATAATCTGATAAGTGATATACCAAAAATACGTTTAAAACGAATAGATTTGACAAATATCTCTTCAAGTTCTGTCGGAAGTGGTAACGAAGGTAATCTAAAGATTTTTCTCTTACTTTATATATCATCTTCATTTCTTTCAAAAATATATAATTTTTTAGACATTGATACTAGTTTTTCAAGAAATGAAGTTTTACATTCTACAATTCTAGAATCTACAGAAGAAAACAATCAGCAAGGTTTGTGTTTTGATTTATTTTTATATAAACTTGTTTCTTCATGAAAGTTGTTATATATTTGTCTTTTATTTAGCATTTTTATAAAAATATCAGTTATTAGTCATTCATAATTATAGTTCTTTTTTTAGATATTTAACCAAATATTTCTAAAATCAATTTTTCAGACACATTTCTTGAAAATTTTTTACTGAAGGACAAAACAAGTAATAATACAGGTAATGTGATTTATTTAAATACTTAATTGTTATATTTACATAATGACATAATTCTATAATCATTATTTTCATTCTAAATAATTTTCTTACATTTTCGAAAATACATTTTTGAAAGAATTTTTAGAAATTTCAAATAGACAAGAAATAGTTAATCAGCAAAATAATGTTTCTACACGTACTCACATTAATATCATAATTTTATAGTTAGCTTATTTATTATTAATATCTAATAAGCATCTTTGTAAGCTTTAATACAAATTTCTACAAGTTTAAATTATTTTTTAGATTTAAATCTTAATTTTTCTATAAACGAAGTTTTGGACACATCTTTTAATGTTTTAACAACAGAAATAAATGATAAAGACCAAAATGATAAAATGGCAGAAATAAATAACCCAAATGATAAAGTATAATGATTTAATTGTCATTTAAGTAAATTATATCATAATTTATATATAAGTGTATAATGAGGATATATTTTTCATTAAATAATTATGTATATTTTATTTATAAATAATGCATATACGCGTGCGTGTATGTGTGTGATGAAAGAAATTGTTAATTAGTTCTATTTAATATATATTAATTAATTGACATGATTTAAAATTCTCATAGGTTTCAATTCTGTTGCAGCAAACAATAATCAAAATAAATCTTTAGAACTTTGCGAAAAGATAACAGTTAACTAACAAAGTAATACTACAAGTATATCTGATGCAGGTATTTTACTATTCTCTTTCGAATTAAACGTAGGTACAAATAATTTTATGACACATATAATATGACTATTTTAATATAATATGTCATTAATAGATTTACATGTATATGATTTCTTTCCAAATTTTATTCTAATTTTTCGATATACACAAGCAAATTCTCAAAAAAATCCTTTAGAATTTTAATAAAAATTTTAATAAAGATAGAATTTTAAATAAAAATAATCAGATAAATCATTAATCAGACAAATAATTTAATATTTTGATTTTATTAAATTTTTTAAAAACTTATAAAGTGTCTGTTTACAAATAATTACAATTAAAATTTTTATAATTTTGATGAAATTATTGAAAATCCTCTTGATAAACATATATCATGTATAATAATTCTTAAATTTATTTTTAAGTATTTTAAATTTCATGTTTCCTTCTTATCTTTGATGTAATATAGCTAATATTAAAAATTAATATATATCTATTACACATAATTATGTTAAAAATTATTATACATTTTAATTTCAGAAGATATTTATGAAGACAGAAAGGATTACAATAATGATCCAAACTATGTTTTCAATAATTCAGAAAGTTCAGATAATGAATCAAATACTTCTATTGTTTCTCAAAACTTTAATGAAAAATCTAATATTATGAGTAATAGTCTTGATACTTCAGAATATACTTATGAAGGAAAAGCAAATTGTGATGACGCAAATCTTATTGTGCTTAAATCTCAAGAGAAAGGAGCAAATAAAAAATACTTTTGCATGTATTGCAAAAAGTTACAAACTAAATTCGCAAGACATTTAGAGACTGTCCATAAAAATGAAGCAGAGACTGTCCAAAAAAATGTATTTTGCTTCCTAAAGGTAAATATAACAATCTATACACATATTATTTTAAATCAAATGCTATGTTGTACATATCTTTATTTAAAAAAAAATATTTTATTACGATTTCTCTTAGGTAATTCAGAAAGAAAGGCCATTATAGAGAATATTAGAAAAGAAAGTAATTTTATATATAATACTAGCTCGCAGTTTAATACAGGAGAATATAATAGTATCTCGTAGACCTTCGAAAGCTAATAAAACTGCATCAGATTTTATTTGTTTCCCAAAGTGCTTTTACTCAAAAAATAATTTAAGGCATCATTTTCAAGACTGTAATAAAAAGAGTATCGGCAGACACATTATGATACTTGGTAGAAAAATACAAGCACGAATACACGTTAAAGCCAGTGATACAGTTAGGAAAGTAATTTTCCCAATTTTAAGAGATGACGACGTGTGTAAAATAATAAGATATGATGAATTAGTGATACTTCGCGCAAATAAGTTATGTAAAAAATATAGAAATCAGCGTTATCACGATATGATAAGAGCAGAATTGAGACTTTTAGGTCGTTATTTAATTTCTATTAAGAAATTTAATTCGAATATCACTGATTTTGCTTCAATATATCAACCACGGCATTATGATTCATGCATTTTAGCTGCCAAAGATGTGGCTCAATTTGATCCTGATACTAATAAATTTAATAAAACGCCATCTCTTGCTACACGACTTGGTACTCTCTTAAAAAAATTAGGAAACTTATTAGCTACTGAATTTATAAAAAAAAGATGATAGTGAGAGTTTAAGAAATGTAGAAAATTTCTTGAAACTCTTACAAGAAGATTACGGAACAACAATAAATAAAACGGCAGAGGAAACTGTAACACAAAATAAAAGACATGATAAAATTGAATTACCAAGTATGGAGGATATACAAAAATTATATAACTATTTGAAAGAAAAAAGAAGTATATTCTATAATGATCTTATTAAATCTTATAAGTATAGTACATGGTTAGAATTATTAAAAGTAACACTTATTTCTATACAAGTTTATAACAGAAGAAGAGCAGGTGAAATAGAAAAAGTTTTAATAGAAGATTACAAATGTTATAAAAGTGTCGGAGAACATACAAATCCTGAAGTGTATAATTCATTATCAGAAGTTGGAAAAGAGGTAATGCTTTGTGTTCAAAATTGAACGGATCTGCCAAAAAAAATGGGCATTTCGCGATCGCAATCGTAATAGCCGCGCTGCACACTCATAGCGGCGGCGACTCACGCGCGCGCGCGCGGCGCTTAAAAATCTCCACGAATCCGAGCGCGACACTATGCTTCAAATTATTAACGCCTTTTCTGTCAAACGGTCGCCCGAAGAGAGTGACAAATAGCAACAACGGGAAAATAAACTGATTTTGACTTTGGGAAGGATAAACAAATAAAACAGACCAGAATATTCGAAGTCTAGAAAATTCGAGCAACTTCTCGTATTATGTTGCTATATAAACCTCTTCGCACGACCGTCCCTCCTCACTTGAGTTTGTATCTCGAAGCCGTAGTGCGTTACTCCTCTCAAAGATTATTAACAAAAGCCAGAAGTTCTCGCTGCCTTCTGGAGTCCGTCGCTCGCGACCCAGTCTTATTTCTTCGCCTTGCAAAAAATAGTAGTGTTTTCTCCTCGCGTTATCACCACAGAGCGTTAATAGTTATATAATTTAGAAATAGTGAGTTTTGTTTAATTTTTTTTTATTTGTATCTAGACTAAGAGTGAATAAACTTTAAGACCATAAAGCTTCGATCACTTTCGCTTTGCTTCCTACCGCGATCTCGCACACTTTGCTATTTCTAATAATTATTAAATAAATCATTTTTTGCGTTTCAATATATTTTACATTTAATGATTTTCATATTTTGCTTCCTTTAAATTATTTACATTTTATTTTTATGCAAAAATTAAAAATACTATTAAATATATATTTTTTAATAATTTATGTATTTTTTCTGTTATATTAGGCTATTAAAAAATTTGTTACATTTGATATTAGAGGTAAATTAGGTCGTACAGTGTCTGTATTGTTACATTCGCAATTACAAGATTGCATCGAATTATTATTGCAATATAGATCACACACAAAAATAAAATCAGAAAACCCTTATCTTTTTGGCATTCCCGGATACGACAAACATCGATATAAGCATTTGAGAGCATGCGATCTTATGCGAGACTATTCTTCAAAATGTGGAGCAACAAAACCTTTTACCTTGCGAGGCACCATGTTACGAAAACATATTGCCACAAAATTACGCATTACGCTTAATCTTTCAGAATCGGAAGTCACAGAATTGGCAAATTTTATGGGCCATGATAAGAATATACACAAATCACATTATCGACAATCAATTCCTGAAATAGACATTCCAAGATTCTCTCGACTTCTAAATGTAGCTATTTTTAATGAAGAGAATGATAATGACGATGAAGAAATTGAGCAAAATCTTCCAGAGAATTTAATTGATTCAAATGAATCCTCTCATTCCAATGATATTGAAATTGATAATAATATACCATCGTTAAAAGCAAAGAAAAAAAGCCGAAGCAGTAAGCCTATATTTTATTAAATAATTTTTTGTATGATGCAATAATATTTTTATTTTGTCATTTCTCTGCTATATTTATAATATATTTATAAAAGCTATAAAGATAAAGAAATAGCTATAAAAATAATAATTGCAATTATTATAATGACGTTTTCTTTAATATTTATTTTAACTAATTTAAACTTTAACATTATTTTAAATATATAGGATGTCGCAAATGTACCAAATGTTATTGGCATATTCTTAGATTATTTTGATATGAAAATCCTAATAACAATAACTAGATTATTTTGATATGAAAATCCTAATAACAATAACTAACAGATTATTTTGATATGAAAATCCTAATAACAATAACTAACAAAATGTGAAGGCTATATATGGCTATATAATAGTTTTTGAATAAGTATTTAAATCCAGCAAGTCATGTTATCTTAAGTATGCAGATAAATGTTATTATCTTATGTATTTAGATAAATCGTATGATAACAAAGATGGATTGACTTTAAATCCTTTCCATTTAATTATTAGGATAATTATTAGGATTTTCATCTGAAAATTATTTTAATGTGCCAATACATTTGCTGCATTTGATTTTATCTTGCATAAATTCTGCATTATATCATCAACATTATATCTTATACATTACTATATAAAATATTTTATTTAATGAGTACACACATGTTTCTTATATATAAATAATTAGTTGTACTAATTTTTCAATAATATTTTTAATAACGCGTTACTTTTAGCATCACCATTTGGATCAACAAAAAGAAGGCGAACAAAAAGAAAGCGATGGACTCAAAAGGAAATTCAATTAATATTAACTGATTTTAATCAAGAAATAGAAAAATTACGTTTACCATCTGGAAAAGATATTGAGATTTTAAGACAAAAACATCCATGTCTACAGAATCGCACAGTGCCGCAAATAAAGACGTGGCTTCATAATATTATAAGTGGTAAAACAAAAATGCCAAAGGTTTAATTAATATATTACTCTGAAATATTTTAAAATATAAACATATTTCTTAAAAGATTATCAATAACTGATGGTAAAATTTACACAAAAATACTTAAGTAAAAATTTTAAATTTTTATATATTTTATTTTTAAATATTGATGTATTCAATAAAAAAGTTCTTTTTTCAAATTTTTATATAATTAAAATGGTAAAAGTAAATTTCTTATAATTTTGAGTTAAAAAACAATTATCAATTAGAAAAAGATAATAGAATTTAAATACATTTATTTACAAATTTTATGTCAAGTTATAAGTTTCTATTCTTTTTATATTAATATTTTGAGTAATAATTATTTTTTAAGAAAATAATTCTTTGCAGTATTTGTGAAATTGCAAAGAAGTTTATAATAGAAGAGATTTTTTTTCTTGTAATAGATTTGTATAAGATTGCAAAATATATTGTAGTTAATAGATCCAGAAAAAAATATTTATACTGGATAAGATTTACTTTTTTAAAATTTTATTTTTTATTATATTAAATACAATATAATTTTTTCTGTCAGATCTACGAATTAACTGTTTTGCGAAACAAACTGTAAAATTTAAAAAAGATTTTTTTTGTGATATATATAAGACTATGATAATATGATATGCAATAAGACTGTGCAAAGTATTACATATAATTGATTGATTCAGAAAAAATATGTAATGTATGTGATAAATAAACTTGGTTTGACATAAAGTATTAATATAAAACATTTTTGACAACATCTCTATAATATATC
This sequence comes from Camponotus floridanus, assembly GCF_003227725.1. Classification (NCBI taxonomy): domain Eukaryota; kingdom Metazoa; phylum Arthropoda; class Insecta; order Hymenoptera; family Formicidae; genus Camponotus; species Camponotus floridanus. The sequence continues at coordinate 105,863 of NW_020229426.1, read as the reverse complement.
CTGAAAAAAAGTAAAATGATATTTCTTTTATATTTTCTGAAAAAAATAAAATTCTATCAATAATAATAACTTTTATGAAAAATATAATTATCATTAAATGATTATTTTTTTATTGTGACATGTAATAAGATGTAATATGTTACTTTATTAATATTTTTATTAAATTTATTGTATAAAATTTTAAAATCTTTAAAATATTTTCAAATCTGTAAGATTCATGTCCTTCATGGGATTTTAAATCAAGTTTTAAATATTTCTTTGTATTTTCTATTGTCAAAAAAAAATAAATAAATAAAAATGTAAATACTAAAACAAGTAAAAATTCTATAAAAGTGCATAAAATAATAAAATTAATGTATAACAAAAAATCAATAAACCTTATATTATGCTTGCATCAGTGCATTGTGAAAAACCGGACACGAAAATAGAAGAGATAGTAGCAAGTTTTCTTTTTTATTCTATCTTATTTTTAATTAGTTATATATAACATGCTATATATAATACGCTTACGCTGTGTTAGAGAAAGATAGAAATAGTTTTTTTTTCTCTCTCTTAGTTTATATTTTTCTATTTAAAAAGGAACATTCCAGTATAATATAGAATTCGCTGTAAAAAACTGATGCACCAAGGAGATACATAATTAAATTTTAAAAATATTTATTACTTTTATATGTATATTACACCATCTCAATATTATTAAAGTTTTTCATACAAATAGCAGTTTCCAGGTCTATATATAGTAACGGAATGGCAGTTTTCAGGTCTATATATAGTAACGGAATGGCAGTTTTCAGGTCTATATAGTAACGGAATGGCACTTTTCAGATCGTTTAGTTTTCGACAAGAAAAAACCAAAATTATTAATATTTCTTAAATGATCACTATGGCAGAGATCTGACCATTTTAGACAAATAGTGATTTGTTATTCTCAAGTTCTGAATTTAAATTCAGTTTCCTTCAGTAAATCCTTCTTCTTCATTTAAATAACCGATTTCATTCTACAGATTGCTAAAAACTGATATTTAAAGCTAAAGTTGTCACTAATATTAAACTGATAGTGCGACATATTAATAATCATATTAGCGACATATTATATAATCATATATAAAGCAAAACATGTAATATAAGCTCATAATCAGTGATATTTAATTAAATCACGTGTAGAAGATCGATAGTATTGAACTTGCACAAATGGCAATTTTCGGGTCTATATATAATAGCGGAATGGCAGTTTTCAGAATTATATATAGTAGCAGAATGGCAGTTTTCAGATCATTTAATTTCTAACATAGGAATAATTACATATCCTATATTAATTCCAATTTGGAGCATTCTTAATCATTTTCCTCCGAAAAAATGTAAACCAAAATTGTAATTTTACCTTAACCATTTATTTATATATTATATATATTGTAACGGTAGTTATAAGGACTTGATCAATGTTTTGTATTAAGAGACTGTATATTTACTTTATATATGATTTTCTAAGTAGTTAGTATTGTAATTAAACTGTTCATAAATATACATAACTTATATAAAGCTTACCTTGTAAATAATAACAATTATTACATTTACAGTATAAAAATTTTGTATGTTACGGTGGTTTTAAGGACTTTATATAAAAAATTGACTTAACGGTAGTTTTAAGGACAGTCCCCAAAACTGCCGATCAACATATATAGCTTTCAGGACCGACCTGAAAAGTGCCAAAAGACCTCAAAATTACTGATTCGTGACAGAAATCATCCCGAAAACTGCCTCCCTACATAAATATATATATATATATATATATATATATATATATACATATACCACTGTTGTAACAGATTAAGTCATTGGTATAGCAAATTAGCCATATATTGTTAAAAGCAGAGATGAAGAGAATTTATTATCTTCATACTTACAATAACATAACAAACTTTTCCCATGTATTACATTTTACGCAGTGATATACTGGCAAGGCACCATCTACGCGAATTTGCAGTCGATTCATACAATATTTGCAATAGACGTGGCCACAAATCAATGCCTCCATGTCTTCGTTTAATATTATGTAACATTTGTTGCATACTGGAGGAATATTATTTACTGAAAGTATAGTAAATATATTTGTTAATTTATCATAGCAATTTAAATTACCAATTAAAATGTTTAAATAGTTAAAGAAGCTTACTATTGTTATTATTGTTGGAAGCTGTTCCACATGATAAACATGGCCACACACACTCTCCCAGCAGATAAAAGTTATGATTTTTTGTACGTTTCTAGTTTTTGCTACCATGTATCTTTGCAACTAACAATAAGCTTTAAATTAAAATTTTATTAAAGTAAACTGTACTTGAAATTAATAAGAATGTGATTTTGTTAATAATTTATTTCCATAAGATTTAGATTGTGAAAAAACCTTTATTTTTACTCAATTATATAACTCGAAAATTATTGGTATCTTGAAGTTTTTACTGAAAAAAATCGATGATATATGTAACTTAGTTTAGTACAATTAATATTTTTCTAATGTATGTTAATAATTAAAATAAAATTCTTTATTTATAATTAAAATTCTTTAATATATATTATATGTGTACTTTTTATAATAATTTGAAAATTTAATAGAATGATACATAAATGTTATTAGGATGATTACATAAATGTTATTCTTTAATTTAAAAAATTAAAATTGAAATTAGTTATTTAATTTTAATTAATTAATTAATTTTATCATTTTTTATTATTATTATAACATAATCATATGTCATATATTAATTTGTTTTGTTTCATTAATCAAGTATTTCTTTATAAACATAATTTTTTATTTTTTTGTTTTATTTTTCGCATTATTATCTTTTAAATAAACTTTCAACGAATCCCAAGAACGAACTCGTGAAAATGCGATATACAGTTGTCCATGACTGAAAATATCTTTTCGAAGATCAATTGCAATTTTATCGAAAGTCTGTCCTTGTGATTTATTTATGGTCATAGCAAATGCCAATTTTACTGGAAATTGTTTTCTTCTGAATGTAAATGGATATATATTTTCGCAATACAAAGTGATACGATTAAGAAAAACAATTTCTCCAATTTTATTACCTGTTAAAATTTCACAATGCAGTAAATTATTATCTAAATCTAAAATTAATAATCTTGTACCATTACATAAACCTTCATTGATACTAAGATTTCTAATGTAATTTATATAGTGGAAGACATGTTGGATTTAAAGAGTTGAGATATTCTATCGGAATTGCTTCATATATGTCTTGATTATCTCCAGTTGTTTCAAGAGTATCTATACTTGTATAAACTCTTTCTGTCGTTTCATCCAATAAATTTACTACTTTTTCGTTTATTTCTTCAACATCGACATTTCTTGCAGATAATATAACGTAATTAGTCATAATTTGATATTGTTTACGTTTTATAATATTTTCATACATGTCTTTAACTATGTTCGAATTTGCATTTGCTATACATTTTTCTGGAATACAATTATTTTCTGAATGATCATTTAAAGAACCATTACCTAAATTTAGTAAAAATTGTGCAAATTCTTTTTCCTGTGGTAAAGTTCTCATATTTTGTGTCAATGAAAATATCTTAAATTGCTTCCAAAGAATACTAAATTTTATCGATAAATTTTTAATTTCATAACGCGTTGCTTTTTCTTTAACGGGTAATAATTGTCTGAAATCCCCACAAGAAGAACAATTTTACCACCAAAATATAAATCATTTTGCATTATATCACGTAATGTTCGATCCATTATTTCTAATACATAGCGTGGTGCCATAGGGGGTTCTATAATGAAAACATCTACAAGTTTTAAATTTTTAGCTTCTTTAGATTGAACTTTAATGTTCGATGTAGACTCGCTGAAAAGAGGTACAGATAACCTAAAAACTTTGTGTATTGTTTTTCCATTTGGAAGTAATGTTGAGTACCGGTAAATGCCATCGTAGTAACTATTTTACTTCTACTTTTAAGTAGATAATACAAGGTTGTATAAATGAACGTTTTACCAGACCCACCTGGACCATCAATATAAAAACATTTCTCACTATTATTATTTGTTGTTGTTATTAAAATAGTATCAACAATTTCTTTTTGTTCTGTATGTAATTGTTCATATCGTCGCATACTTATTGATGTATCTTCTTCAATCTGTTCTTCATTATTTATTTCTTGTTCCATTTCAGGAAAATTAGCAATATTTGATCCTTCTTTTTGAAGTAAATTAATAATATGATTATAAACTTTTTTCATTCCTATTATAGATCCAAATCGTCTTATATAATCTTCTGACATATCTTTTCTAAACTCATCCCATAACTTTTTCGGATGAACTGATTGACAATGAATTAAAATTCGTACAAATAAATTTCGAAGTCGTCTTGGCATCATCCAAACTTTTGCTTCATTCATTACACGATACCATTCATCTTCTATAAGTCCTAATGCTAAACACGTGGCAGTGAAAGTTTGATATATTTCGTTATTAACTGTTTTTAATTCTTGAAAACTTGTAGTTCTTTTAACATATAGTAAAAGTATACGTAAATGAAACAATTCTATCTGAGACGGGCTGATGGTATACATACAACCAATACAATTAAAGTATCTTTGACTCCCAGCGATTAATAATTCTGTCATTAATTTTAATTTTTTAAAATACATAATGAGATAGAATATCACTGTATAAATATTGTTTTGCTTCTTCATCTCGAGCATTTAATTCAAAATAATTTAATAACATTGTTACTCGTTCTACAGCAGATCTTATCGTATCATTATTAATATTATCATCGATTATTACATTATGTTCATTTGGTAAATGAATTAGTAAACGAAATATAGCGTGACTTTTTTCTTGCAAAGGTTTACTTAAAATACGTCAAGATGCTTCCACGGGTTCAACACACCGAGCTTCAATAAAATCTTGAATTTCATCATGATTTATAGTTTTGAAATTGTAACTTTTGTTTGATTTATACGTTGATATTTCATCATGATTTATAATTTTAAATAAATGTTATTCTTACATTTTTATGATAAATAACAGAAGAGATATGTCGATTTAACATTAACTCTATAACATGGAAACTGTTATAGAGAGAAAAATAACACAACTTATCTGTTCATTTTAACATATAACATATTTCATATTTCTTTATATGTGCATATATATATATATATATATATATATATATATGTATATATACATATATATACATATATAATAAATATAACAATATAAATTCCTAAAAATTAATTCCCTATTTTTTGAATAGACACTTTTTAATGGCTGGAATTCTTTTTCTTAGAAAATTAATTTAGAATCTTTGATTCTATCTTTAGATCATAAAGAGCTCTTAGTCTAAATATTTTATTCTTTCAGTTATACTCTTCAAAAGGGTATATATATGCTTTATTCTGTGGTTCAACATAAAGGCAGTTTTTACACCAAACATAATTATTTTTTAGTTATTCATTTATCGCAATATTTATCATTATAGTAAATAGCTTCTTATAGTTATTAATTCAATCACATTTCTAAAAATCTCTTATTAATCTATTTATGTTGTTTTTACGTAACTTTTTACTATATATATCTCTTGTATTTTCCATTATTTTTAATCTTGAAAATCGACTTGTGTAATGATTTATCTTGTTTAAATTCATTCATATCCTTAATTTTATATGTAAATATTAGTCTAAATATTACTATTTCTGAAGAATTTTTTCTTCATTGATTGTTTGAATCCATTTTTTTTCTAAAGCTAATTATAGCTTTATTGTATAAGTATACATATAATTTATGTATTAATTTGGTTTACATATTCTTTTACATCTTTTTAAATTTGTTTCTTAATTTTTTTGACTGGTTTTTCTTTAATTTCTGTTTCTTTTTGCATTTTCCAATTTATCATCTTATCTTTATCTTTTTGAAAGAGATTTATTGTACTTTTTTTGTTAAGTTTTTAAGCTTCTTTAAATGTGTCTAAATAGTATATTTCTGCTATTATTTTACGTTTTTTTTGTCCTATAATGTATATCCTGTTAGTGAATATCCTACAAATAAGTAACTCATTTTTCTTGTCGTTTCAAGTTTTTTTTTTCAAATACTCATATCAACATATTTTTATGAATTTAAAATTTAAAATGCAGTAGAGATTATAATCCCTTGTCTTGCAATTTTAAATATTTTAAATATTTTTATAGTTTATTTTATGATATAAAAAAAATCCCTTGGTTTTAAGTCCCCAGCATTCTACGCCGAAGAGACTGTTCAAATCTTTCTTATTAAACTATTACATCGCATACCTTACATTTTATCTTAATTTATATATCCTTATTCCTAGTTCCTCTAGGTGGGTTCGAGTCTGCGTTTCGCCATACTATTTGTCTCAGACAAGCTTCGACGACGCAATGTGCACAGCCACCTTACGACTAAATTTTCTTAATCCTATAGTGTCTGGGTGAACCCTGCGTTACGCTTACTCTTCGCATCAGGCGAGTTTCAGCGACGCAGCGTGCACGACCACCTCAACTCCTTTATTTTATGATATATATTTTTATGATTTATTATGTAATAATTTATGTAATAATTTAATTCTTGATTATGTAATAATTTATTTCTTGATTTTTAATGTAAGATTTTTTATTTCAAGAGGCATATTACATTAATATTTTTAACGATGTTAATAATATTCCTTTATATTATAATATTCCTTTTTTGTTTTTTTTAATTAATCGTAGAGATTAACAATTTTTATTTACATATTTTAAAGTAGGAAACAAAAGTTTAAAAATAGATTGATATAATGATTTTATTGAATGTTGTTCGTGCAATGTTTTCTTCTATTCCTTTTTTCATAAATAGTATATTTTGATAAATAGTATATTTATCAAAAAAGGAATAGATATATTTATTAAATTTTTGGTAATAATATTATTTGTAAAGTATTGGTAATCATATTTTGGTAATAGTAATTAAATTATGATATTCTATCTCTTACATAAATATATGTGTATATTCTATAAAAAATTAAACAAAATTAAGGATCAAATACGAATTTTGCTATAAATAAGACTATTTCTCACAAACTAATTAATGAGAACAAATTAAAGAATATTTTAAAAAATATATTGTTTATTATATAATTCAACTGGACAGTTTCAACTGGAACACACATTGTGACTCTCAAGAGCTATTATGCCAATGCTGATGATATTGCACTTCTTAACAGTTACACAAAGAAAAAGAAATGTTATTAAATATTGGCAATTTATTTATCATTTAAGAAAGTTGTATTATATCTTCCATATAAAAAAATAACAATCTAAAAGACAATTTAAACAACAATTTAACATATTTACAATATCATAGTATATGACGTCTAGACTATCTATCTGCTTGTCCAATTTATTTCTGAATTGTATATGCTTCCGTTTATATAGTTCTACATATGAATCATAGATTTGTTAAAACATGAATTGAATCATAGACGTTACTCCTTTTCGAGATATCAATTTTAATTCTGTAATTAATGTAAGAATTTATAATTGTTGCTTGTAATTTATATTTGTTGTTTGTAATACAGATATCTTGAAGCAGCCACAACATTGTCATATACAACATTGAAAAGTACATTGTACCGTGAAAGAATCAAACTTCGTCCAACTTTACCAAAGAATATGGAGACGCTTGCTGCGAATTTATTAACTTACCAACCCCTAAACAAATTTTATAAAGGAAATGTGACTTGTAGCGATGGAAAAAAAGCATTAATATTTACAAGTAATGAGCAAGAATAAAATTTATTAATATTTACAAGTAATGAGCAAGAATAAAATTTATTAATATTTACAAGTAATGTTGCAAGAATAAAAATCAACAGAATTTTATGTTGATGGCACATTTAATGTAAGTTTCAATATCTTACAATATAATATATTGTTATTTTTATATATTATAATAAAAGCAATACGTTTAAATAATGTTAACTTTGTAGATTGTTCCACGTGTACCATTAATGAGTCAAATGTATACACTACATACTCGCTATATGAATGTAGTAAGTAATAAAAATATAACATAATATAAAACAATATAACTAAATAATATAATATAAAATGATATAAATAAATATAACATGTATTGTCATCAGTTAGAATTGCATGTGTAAATATTATTCAATAAATGACAAAAAAAGCATGAAAAAGTTGTAATATGAGTTAATTAATTTTTTTATTAGCTATTTTATTAGTAAATATTTCATTCCTTTATAATATAGACATAGAAAGCTAGTTTAAAAAAGTGTAATATATTAACAAAATAAATTAAAATATTGATAGGCCATAAGGAGCCAAACGCGGATGTAAGGCGTGTTCTTTTTAAATAATTATCCAAGAGGACGATCAAATTAAACGGTCATCTTTAATACCAAACGGATCTGGATCACACGCTCGATTTTGATGGCGTTGAGATTTTGGATGAGGAGGCATTTCTGGGGAGGAGATTGATATCGGAGATGATCCATATTAAACGTCAAAGAAATGCATTAAATCTCCAGAACGACACCTTAAAGCTGAATGCTTCTTGTCTATCGATAATCGATAATATATCGAAGATTTGATTGCGATTGTTGTACGTTGATTGCTTTCGTCCTCTGTACATGCGGTACTGTTATTATTGATTACGCGTAACTGTCTTTTCACCGTTGGCAGTTAAATCTGTTGTCTAATCGGCTATGTGCGCGCAAAGTGTTCGTGTTCGTCTTTGTCACGTCTTCTCGATACCGAGTGAGCTATAGTTGCATATTTTTGACTATTTTTTTATTTTTTATTTTTTTTACGACGTTTTCATATTATATTTATTTGTTTAGTGCATCGCTCTTTGCGCCTTGCACCGTTTAAAGAACCATGTATGTCTGGCTTCCTTCGAGTTGACTTGCCTTGATGAGCTCGCGTTTTCTCTCAACGATCATGCACGTATGATGACTATGTTTTTTCCATATTTTATTATGATTGACTGCGTTTTAATGTATATATCTCATGTGGTTCTTTTTTGTTTTGTTCAGAATCACTGAAGAAGGCTCGAATTGAGTCCGAAACGTTTGGTATTAAAGATGACCGTTTAATTTGATCGTCCTCTTGGATAATTATTTAAAAAGAACACGCCTTACATCCGCGTTTGGCTCCTTATGGCCTATCAATATTTTAATTTATTTTGTTAATTTCGAGAGCCTTTAATGTTGTTTATATTTTTTATTTTTATTGTAATATATTATATATATTTAATATATATTTTAGGGAAGGGTCCAGTTGCGCACAGAATAAATCAGACACAGCAGGTTGAACGAATCGGACACAGTAAGAAACGGACACATGATGGTTGAAATCGGACACATGACCAGACGGACTTTTCGCGTGAAGTGAGGGAAAACACATATCGCCTTGTGCCAAAGCTGCCAGATCTCCGCCGCAAGCAACATGCAACACCTTGTGGAGAGGATAACGGGAATGTGAACGTAACGTACGTGTGAGCTCGGCGCATCTCCGAGCTCACACGTACGTTACGTTCACATCTCCGTTATCCCCTCCACAAGGTGTTGCATGTTGCTTGCGGGGGAGATCTGGCAGCTTTGCCTTGTGCTTCGAATGTGTAACGGAGTCCGTAATTATACGGTTTCACATGGGTTTGCAACTTTTCGCGCAAAGCGAGGGAAGTAGATGTAGTAGGCCAGTTCTAACCCAGGTCCTCTCAGGGAGGTGAGGTGCGAGGGGATCTCAGCGAAGCGGGGGTATGACGTCACGCGGGGGTTGGGGGCGGGGGGCTCACGTTAATGACAAGCATAAACAAAAGAGCGGTATTCTTTTGAAAAGGATTTTGGGCCTAATCCTTTTTTGGGTCTAATCCTTTTTTGTTCTTTTATTTTATTTTATTGTATTTTATTGTATTTTGAAAAAGATTTTGGGGACCTAATCCTTTTTATTGTTCTTTTATTTTATTTTATTGTATTTTATTATATTTTGAAAAAGATTTTGGGGACCTAATCCTTTTTATTGTTCTTTTATTTTATTGTATTTTATTTTATTTTTTAAGGAAAAATTTTATTTTTTAAGGAAAAATTTTAATAGCGCTAATGATCGGCTGCTTTGTCTGGGGATTACTCGATTAGACACAATACAATTGGACACAATTGGCTTTGATTGACTAATCGGAGGTGTCTCCCTCGTTTACATATCAGCGCCGATGTTCGGCTGCTTTGTACTCTCGAGGTACATCCCTAATATAGATAATTCCAGGTTTTTTTCCCGTTCGACGTATAAACAATAGAGATTAAGCGGACAAGCTTTCAGAGATTATCGGGGGACACAAAGAAATTTTTTTTTTTGCAAATGGGATACTATAGAAAACCTTTTATACTCTTTTTTTACTCTTATACATATTTTTATGACTTTATTTCATAAACTTACATTTTTGAGATATTTCAGTCCAACCTTTTCAAGCAATCTGTGTAATATAATAGCGCATTTTTTCTACGATCCTAGGTACATTTACAAGAAAATTTTCTTTTCTTTCGTGTCCCCAACAGTCTCTGAAAGCTTGTTGGTCGAATATAAGAAGGATCGAAGCGCAGTAGATCATAGTACGTCATTTGAAAACGCATCGACACGTCGGTAGCAAAAAGTAGTGTTTTCTCGGAAAGTGTTTTGTCAGAAAAAAGATAGTGTTCTGTTAGAAAGTGTGATATATATTGTGTGATAATATATAAAATGGAAAACATCGAGCAGACTGAAGGCGATTTGATAGAGCGATCTCGCCAAATTGCCACCTTGGGCGAGTATTTTGCATGGCTGCAGCGTTGCGAGGAATTGATCAAAGAGCTCGAAGAACGCAATCGTGTTAAGCGTCCGCGACTCTCGATCGGAAAGAGACAATCTCTGGCAGCTAAAATCGCGCAGCTCGAAGGTGCAAAAACTCGATTGCAGAGAAGATTTATTCCCAGTGGTGGTGAATACAGCGATGACAATAACGCGGAGAGACTCGTTTGGCGAGAGATCGATACCGCGTTCGAGAGTCGCGTATCGACTGGTGCGGTGATAAATTATAATCACATCGAACCGCGCCAATTTCTCGAAGATGCCAAAGACATTGTGTTGGAACATGTGCAGGATGCTCTAGAAAAACACAGCAGTGTAAAAGTGAACACAATATTCAATGGTGAATTTGTGGCCGGAGATAAACATGCGAATAAAAGTGTGAATACAAGAAACCATGAACTCTTTCGCACGTCCAATTTACGCGAGTGGTACGAACAGCGCGTTATCGAGTCCACCCTAGCGTCTCTGGAAGAATTTCAGGAACGCGATAGCGGGTGGGCTTTGTCGCGAATACTGAACTTGACTGTAAATATTAACAAGTTCAATCCCATGCACGCGGGATGTCACATCAAGTTACCGCGGGATATTATGATGAAGAGAGCGGTGATTAACGTGCAATCAAAGGACAATGCATGTTTCGCGTGGGCAGTGGTCGCCGCTCTGTATCCCGCCGAAAGTCACGCGGAACGGGAATCATCGTACCCGCATTACGCGACAGTGTTGAATCTCCGGGACATTGAATTTCCAGTGACTGTAAATCAAATTAAAAAGTTTGAACTTGCAAACAGTATCTCGATCAACGTGTACAGCATCGAGAAAGAGAACATTGCCCCGATACATCTTTCACAGCAGAAACGGGACAAGCATGTGAATCTGCTATACGTGGAAGATGGTACAACAGCGTGGGACATTTCGCGTGGATCAAGAATCTATCCCGACTAGTGAGCTCGCAACTCAGCAAAAAAGATCACAAGAAATATATCTGCGATCGGTAAGTTTATTTTATATTATTTGAATAATTATAATTTGTATAATTATAATATGGATTGTTAAAATCTTAATTAAAATTTTTTTCCTTTACAGATGTCTACATTATTTTGGTTCGGACGACAAGTTGCAGTTGCATACGGTCGACTGTGGAAAGCTAAACGACTGCGCTGTCCGATTGCCGAGCGACAAGGACAAGTGGCTCGAGTTCAGCAACCCTAATCGGAAGGAGCGGCTTCCATTCATTGTGTACGCCGACTTGGAATGCGTCCTGGCCAAGAAGGAAGAAGAGAAATTATATCAACATCATCATCAAGTATTTAGCATAGCTTACTATGTACATTGCTCGTTAGACAAATCTTTATCGGCGTATCATTCGCATCGTAGCGCCGATTGTATAGCATGGTTCGTTAAAGATCTTAAAAATTTGGCATTACGCGTAAAAAATATTTTAAAAACAAATGTCCCCATGGTAGATTTAACGTTCGAAGAACGGAAAAAATTTTATCACGTTACTCAATGTCACATATGCGAAAAACCGTTCGCGCAAGACGATACACGCGTTCGCGATCATTGCCATCTGACCGGGCGGTACAGAGGTCCTGGACATTCAAATTGTAATCTAAATTATAAAGATTCTTTTTGCATTCCGATAGTTTTTCACAATTTATCCGGTTACGATTCTCATTTTATCATCGAGGAAATAGCCACAGCGTTCGAAGGGAAAATCGAGTTATTGCCGATAACCAAGGAAAAATATATTTCATTTACTAAAAGTGTTGATTTTAAAGAAAAATCAAAAAATCAAATAAAATTACGTTTCATCGATTCATACAAATTTCTCGCATCAAGTCTCGATAAATTGGCATCATTTTTGGACAAAGATAAACTTAAAATTTTAAAATCGGAATTTCAAAATTTATCTGCCGAAAATTTCAATTTGTTAACGCGAAAAGGTGTATTTCCATACGAATACATCGATTCCATTGACAGGTTGCACGATACGTGTTTACCACCGCGCGAATCGTTTTACAGTTCTTTGACCGGCGAAACTGTATCCGAGAGCGATTACGCGCACGCCGAGAACGTCTGGACGCGGTTCTCCATTCGGACGCTGGGCGAATATACCGATTTGTATCTGAAAATCGAAAGTCTTGTTATTAGCCGATATTTTCGAAAACTTTCGAGATAAATGTATCGAAAGTTACGGACTGGACCCCGCGTATTACTATACTCTCCCCGGATACACGTGGGACGCCATGTTGAAGCATACGAAAATCACGTTCCAGCTGCTTACGGATATCGACATAGTTATGTTCATCGAACGCGGTATACGCGGTGGTCTGAGCCAATGTTCCAACAGATACGCTCGCGCTAATAACAAGTACATGGAGTCGTACGATCCAACGAAACTATCGTCATACTTGATGTATTTTGACGTTAATAATTTATACGGATGGGCAATGTGTCAACCGTTGCCTTATGCCGATTTTCGATGGGTCGACGACGTGTCGAATTTTGACGCGTTATCTATCGCGCTAGATTCCCCTACAGGCTATATCCTCGAAGTCGATCTCGAATGCCCGCGACATCTTCACGATACGCACATTGACCTACCGTTTTGTCCGACGCGCGACAAGCCGCCCGGTAAGCGGGAATTCAAACTACTTGCAACGTTATATGATAAGAAGCGTTACGTGATACACTACCGTAACCTACAGCAGTGTACGCGTCACGGCCTTCGTGTAACAAAAATACATCGCGTATTACAATTTACGCAATCTCCATGCCCTTCGAAATTACATAGAATTAAATACACATTTCAGAACACTCGCGAAAAACGATTTCGAGAAAAATTTATATAAATTAATGAATAATGCTGTGTTTGGCAAAACGATGGAAAATGTGCGGAATCGTGTCGATGTAAAATTATTAACAAAATGGGATGGCCAGTACGGTGCAGAAGCGATGATCGCGAAACCGAATTTCCACAGCAGAAGCGTTTTTTCAGAAAACTTAATCGCTGTGGAATTGCGTAAACTCGAGGTGAAATTCTACAAGCCGATTTACGTGGGTATGTGCATACTCGACATATCCAAGACATGTTTGTATGAATTTCATCACGAGTATATGACGCCAATGTATCGCGATAAATGTAAGATTATGTATACCGACACAGATAGTTTGATATATCACATTGAGTGCGTTGATGTGTATGAGAACATGAAGCGTGATGTCGCCAGATTTGACACGAGCGATTATGCGGTAGACAATGCGTACGGTATACCGCTTGAAAATAAAAAAGTACCGGGCCTGATGAAGGATGAAAATAACGGTGCCATAATGACCGAATTTGTCAGGCTCAGAGCAAAGATGTACGCATTACGAGTGGATGGAAAGAAAGACACGAAGAAAGTTAAAGGCGTCAAGAGCAACGTTGTCGCGAGAACGATAACGTTTGATGATTACACGCGGTGTTTGAAAGAAGAAATTGAAATGACGCGCCAGCAGTCGTGTATACGATCTAAACTGCATCAAGTATACACGATCTGCGAGACGAAAATTGCTTTGAGTCCGTACGACGATAAGCCGGTATATATCATACCTGAAACCACAGATACATTACCGTGGGGACATTATAGGATACCATTGTAATATGTAATGTAAAATGTAAAATGTAAAATGTGTGCGATAAACTATCTATTAAAAGAATTATTAATAAAGATTTTTATATTGTATATATTTTTATGTAATGTAATGTATATTTCATACATCTTATTATCTTATTAAAAAAATACATGTACTATTGAAAGGAATATTAATAAGGATTTTTTTATATTTCATATATTTTTATGTGTATCTCATGCATCTTATTATAACTTATTAAAAATACATATACTATAGAAAGGAATATTGATAAGGATTTTTTATGTATATTTTTATGTATATTTTTATTTTTCAAATATTATAATGTTATACATATATATTTTTTCCAGAAAATTAAAAAAAATAAACACTGTATGAAAATTAAATTAATTAATTAAATCACATTGTCTTTATGTATCCAAGAATTGTGCGAATTGTCAAATCCCAGCCATTTCACGTAAACCTCGTCACCCCTCCTGCGCAGTACTTTCTCCACGAGATACACGTCCGGATAATTCGCGCGATGCAACTCGTGTTCGTAGAACGCTCCAGCGATAGATTTTTTGCGATAATCCTCAAGTAGATAGCTTACGGGATTAGTATGCTGCACTTTTATAATTTTAAACACCTCGGTTGTCCAATTTGGCGTGTAACCTTTCTCGAAAACTGTCTTGTACTTGCTAACGCGTACCGAGTCACCTACTTTGAATTTCGCCGGACCCGCGATATTTACATGGTTGTACACAGTAGCCAAGAGTCTTTCAGCGATCGCGGGGGTAACGTCGACGGGCCGCATACCGATCGTTCGATGCTTGCGCGCGTTGTAATTCGATACGAGTTCCGGCAACACGTTGATCCACTTGTAAGATCCGTTTAGCGTAAACATCTTCCACATGTCGTTTTTCAGCGTGCGATTGAATCGCTCAACGATCGATGCCTTTAATGTCGAATATGTAGAATAATGATTGATGTCGTGTTTTCGCATGAGCCGTTGCACGTCGACGTTATAAAATTCCTTCCCCATATCGGTCTGTATATTTTTCGGACACCTCTTGCTATCTCGAATTATCTCGACGATAGCGTCAGCTGTCTCGCTTCTACCTTTACTCTTGAGTGGTACGGCCCACGCGTACTTGCTCAACGCATCGATGACAGTGAGTATGTAGTTGTAACCTCTGTTGAAACGAGAGTACGGACGCATCTCGACGATGTCGGCTTGCCACAGGTCATCGTATCCCCGCACTATGACGTGTCTTCGGGGGAAATTTTTTCTCGCTGGTGCGTGCAGTTCATTCACCAACTGCCGTTTCCCTAAACTATGTTGTTTCTTCGCTTCCTCGATTATTCCCAATCGTCGATCCATCGTTGTTTCGATTCGTCGATCAAATAAACGATACGTATCACCATGCGTTTTATTATTCGTTGTCACTCTTTAGCCGTTCACTGCCGTTCGACAGCCGTTCAATAGCCGTTGCTGACCCGTTCGTAGCCGTTCAATAGCCGTTCGTAGCCGTTCACTGTCGTTCGATAGCCGTTCAATAGCCGTTCAATAGCCGTTGCTGACCCGTTCGAGGTCGTTTCCTCTTCGATCGCTGTCACTCATTGTAGTTCGATAATCCTTCGTAGCCGTTCGATAAGCCTTTGTAGCCGTTCGATAAGCGTTTGTAGCCGTTCGATAAGCCTTTATAGATGTTTAATAATTGTACAATAGCTGCTCCTAAACTGTTCGCTACAGCTCATTATAGGTTGATAGCCGTTTCTGAATTAGTGTTAATCGCACGTCGAAGTTCGTTTATCGCAATCTGCAAAGCTCGCATATCCTTCTCGAACGCAATCAGCTTCTCGTCTGATTCTTTCTGTTGATTCTTCAACGTTTTAACATATTGTTCCACATACAGTTTGTTGACTGCATCGGTATCAGCTTCAGGTTGTGCTACACGACGAATCTTGCGCGACCTCGCATCATAGTCCGTAGCGACGCGACACAGAGCGTTTCGACGCAAGTAACTTGTCGCCAATTTACCCCAATGATCGCTTGTGCAGATTTCTTCATTTCTCCGTTCGAATAATCCAAATTTGTTGATAGGCATTTTTTTTTCGATGTGAATAACGTCGATCGACTGATTAGTTTTGTCGAGACACCGTTTAATTTATAATAAGGCCAGCTTCGCGAAGTTCCTCTATGATCGACAGGATCTCGTTGTTGTGAGCGTTGTGGCCAGCTCGGCGCGAAGCGTCGAGCAATCGTAGGCGATCCACTAGCTCGTTGGGATCGTCCCAGTGCACGTAATCGATCTTATTGTCGGTTAGCGTCATCGCGCGAGGCGTGAATACTCCCGTTCCCGTTTTTTTCTTTTTCGATTCGATCGACATCAACGGTGCGATTATTTGTTTATACTTGTATCCCTTGTTGCTCTTTAATTGACCTTGCGCATCATATTGACGTTTATGCGCACTCGTCGTCATCAATATGCTCTTATATTTTTGCATATCGTCCTCAGTGTATATGACGTCGTCGGGAATTCTCTTGAAGATCAACTCGTATAATCCTGGTGTACCAATATACCTCACTTTGTCTATGATTATAGAGTCATCTTTGTCAATGTCGAATCGTTTGTTACCGAGACGCATTCCATTCTCGTCGAAATAGACGCCGTACACGTGATCGATCGCGTTTTTTCTTTCGTCACCGCTAAGAAGAGCACCTATGTATTTTTGTCCCAGTGATCCCAAGTGCTCTCGTAACACTTCTTGACCTTCCGACGTTTGTAATCTGTTTCGAACGGATGTTTCGAGCGGGTTGCCCGTGGTTTCGAAAACTTCCTCTTGAAACAGGTTTTTTTGGGATTTTTCAAGAACTTCTTCAATCTCATCAAGTAATTTGGGTATCCTGGATTGTACGGTTCTCGTTGTCCCGGACGGTGTGGAGGTTATCAGCGGTGTAGAGGTTAGCAGCGGTGTAGAGGTTAGCAGCGGTTCATCCAATGTACGCGGCGTCAATAAACGTTTAGCCTTCAATCGTTTCCTCTTTTTCGGTGTCGCATCCTCCTCCTCCTCTCCTCCTCCTCCTCCTCCTCTTTCTCCTTATACCGCTTGATGGGTAATGTTTGAATTATAGCGCCAGTGTTACTCTCTGGCTCATTTTTCATCGCGATAAAGCTAGAATGGTCGGCGATTTTTTGTAGTGACTCGATAATAAGTCTAAAATGGATCTTGACGCGATATCGTCGTCGATCTTACCGGTCTTTAAAGCGCGATGTTTCTTGCGGATCGATTCGCTCGTTTTCTCAATCTCCTTCGCAATCTTTTCACGCTCACGAATATTATCGCTTTCAGCCATGTTGACGGAATGTCGAGCGTTTCACCCTTTTCGACAAAATGTTGGCAGCGACTAATCGTTTTGCGATATCGCGAACACGTTAAATCCTTTTCTGTATCGTCCGTTCGTAAGCGAGCTGTCCTTATCTATCACTAGGAATCCATACTTTTGTTGCCAACAAGTACGACATAATTCACTGAAATCCTTGTACGACATGTCGGTATTCACATGATCGTTGTACACGTGTTTCAAGTTGGTACCATCCTGTTTAAACAAGATCAGCAGGTTCGCGTTGTCGCGTATAAGATGTTTTGGTATTCTCGCGTACGTCTGACAAAGATAGAAACAGTCGACGTTCGAGTGATGACCCATTGAGAAGTACTCTCTTATCGTATCTTGCTTGTTGCACGCCATGTCATCGAAGACGAAAATCGAGTTTGGATGTGCCTCGCTCGGTGGAATCACTGTTATTCGAGAACGTAAAGTAGCCGATTTCATCGATCGGCGTCAACAAATTCTCCAGATATTGATATTTTGGCTGTTGCAACGACTTCGAATACACGTACACATTCTCGAAACGTACACCGTGCGGACTTTCCAGTAGACTTATCAGAACGTTGGTTTTACCACAATTCGAGGGTCCGCATATGATCGCGCGTATAGTAGTCGGTAGCATCGTACCGTGCCTGCGCATCTCCGCGTTGTCCCCCATTAATCGTAATCTGCTATCGCAATTTCTCACGTAAATCGTCAAAGGTTGTCGTACGAATCTCATTTTTTTCAACACTGTTGATTGGATCGAACGCCTGCCTATTTATAGGTGCGCGAAATCACGAGTCGCTCAGTAGAGAAAAAATGTTCATTCTGCTATCAAGTCCTTCCGACATTTGCGATTTGAGCGTCGAACAGCTACAATTTGTGTCGAAAGCAGTTCTGTTGCGAATGTGCGGTGATCACGTTCACTACGTGTGGGACAAGCTTCCAGAATATATAAAGGCGGATCCGGAGGTTCAGACGTATCGTCGCTGTTACAAACACTACAATCAGCCGTGGCAGGAAACGCACATCGACGGTCCGGCGCCATTGATAAAGAATTGCAGCGAATGTCAACGAAAATAGATAGAGGCCTATTAAATCACGCGATAAACGCACTTCCGATCGAATTACATATTCCCGGCTATCAGTTTTGCGGGCCAGATACACGGTTGGAGAAGCGATTAGCCAGAGGTGATCGAGGTATAAATCCATTGGACGCTCGCGAACACGATATAGCATACTCTCGAAGCAATGATCTTACCGAGAGACACGCTGCGGATAGGATACTCGCCGAGAAAGCGCGGAATCGTTGCGAGAGATTCGACTCTTGGTGAGAGAGCCGCAGCTACAGCTGTCTGGACAGCGATGAAAGCTAAGACGAAGCTCGGTATGGGTCTGAAGACAACGAAGACGAAGAAAAGAACGGCGAAGAAACGGATACTTCCGAAATGCGGCGGCATATTGCCGATTCTACCAATGTTGGGAGCGCTCGGATCCCTGATCGGTGGAGCGGCTGGTGTAGCGAAGGTGGTGAACGACAGAAAAGCCGCGCAACGTCAGTTGCAGGAGATGCTACGTCACAATCGCACCATGGAAGGTCATGGATTATATCTCGCTCCTTACAAACACGGACGAGGAGCCTCACCGAGAAAAAAAAAACGTCAAAGAGACGCTAAAAATGCCGCAGGGTGCAACTACCAACGTACAATTGCTGCAACTGGCAAAACGTATGCGCATTCCATATTTTAGAGGTGTTTTCATGCGCAACTCTTTACCGATCGGTTGTATTTATCAAAACGAGAGCGGCATCGTAAATTTGGATAGCATCGAAGGACCAGGTACTCATTGGGTAGCGTACGCAAAAAGGGGAAATCGCGTTATATATTTCGACAGTTTCGGCAATCTTCGACCACCGAATGAACTGGTGCGATATTTCGGACGAAACGTAACGAAGATACAGTACAATTACACACCTGTTCAAACTTACGATCAGAGCATCTGTGGACAATTGTGCTTGCAGTTTCTTCGGACGGTCGATGCGTGCGAATTTAAAGACTGATATTGTGCTATTTAACTCAGTATTCGTTAAACAGTTTTACCGACATGTCTATGACATTCACGTTGAGTGGGAAGAGTAGCGTTCTCACGGCAAACTTCTTTCCCGCCGTAGATTTGGACGACGATGCATACGAACTCGGTCTAACGGATTTTGAAACTTATCACACGATACCGAATGTGAATTCCTCGAATAATAAATTTTACTTTGGCAAAGACGACACGGAAATTACGATTCCCGAGGGATCGTACGAGTTGCGAGATATACATGAATTTTTGAAACGTGCAATTTCACGGCAACATCGCGATACGAAACACATTGACGACGGTGTCAATGAAGATGACGAATATCCGATAGTGCTCCGCGCTAATTACAATACGATGAGAAGCGAGATCAAATGCGCATACAGATTAAACTTTAGCAAACCCGACAACATTGGATCGCTGCTAGGATTCTCGAATCGTATTCTCGAGCCGGGAAAATGGTACGAATCGAACATGCCAATTAACATTATCAATGTTAATATTATCCGCGTAGAATGTAACGTGACCGCGGGTGCGTACAACAACGGCAAACTCGTTCATACGATACATGAATTTTCACCGAGGGTACCGCCGGGATATAAGATATCAGAAACGCCAGCGCAGATCATTTACCTGCCGATCATCGCGCGGAGCATTACGGATTTAACGGTTGTCGACCAAAACGGACGATTGCTCGATTTTCGAGGAGAAGAGATCACCGTAAGATTGCACATACGACGGTTGCAGCGATAACGTACGTATGCAACGTATGAGATGCTCGTGTTGAACGGATCGAAAGACGTGAGAGATAATACAATCTTTACGAAATCAGCGACACCAACAACAACAACAACAACATCGACGTTCGCTAATATCCAATCATCTGAGAAAAAGAAACTCAACACATCGAACGTTGCGTTTTTGCAATCTTTGGGATTCGCGGTGCGAAACAGCTGAACGATGACCGACATCCTCGGTGACGAACCTTGACGATCGTATCGTCAAGATCGAGACTCACACGTACAACCCGTTCGCCAATACAACGTTCGGACACAATGACGAGATAAGAATACCCATACAACAACAAGATCTGTATACGCTGCCGCATGAGAGTTTCCTATACATCGAGGGAAAACTAACGAAAAACAAACCACCAGCTGAAGGAGAAAATGAAGTGATACTGGGAAATAATTTCATCGCATTCATGTTCGATGAGATTCGATACGAACTCGACGGTGTTGAGATTGATCGCAATAGAAACGTAGGAATAACTACTACTACTCTCAAAAACTATGTAACAGTATCATCCGGTAGAGAAGTGATTTTGAAAAATGCTGGCTGGGAGCCATTTACCTACTCGCATGGACATTTCAATTTTTGCGTACCGCTCTACATGTTGCTGGGATTTTGCGAGGATTACAGACGTGTGGTGATTAACGCTCGTCACGAATTGATCTTGATACGATCGCGCAACGACAAAATTGTCTGCATGGAAGTTCGGCGCAGGAGCCTGTGATCGACATATTCAAGATACAACGGCGAATGCCTCACGTGCTGTTGAGCGAAATCAAAAAGTTGTCGATGCTGCGTGCTCTGGAAAGCGGACGATATCTCAGCATGGCTTTTCGCTCGTGGGATCTGTACGAATATCCACTATTGCAGCTTACAACCAAGCATTCGTGGGTCATTAAGACTGCGACTCAGCTGGAGAAACCACGATACGTTATCTTCGCTCTGCAGACAGGTCGGAAGAATGTCATGTCTAAGGATGTGAGTCGATTCGACGACTGCAAATTGATCAACGTGAAACTCTATCTGAATTCGGAATATTATCCGTATGACGATATGAATCTGGATTTAGATAAAACCAGATATGCCATTCTATATGATACGTACGCACGCTTCTGCAAGAATTATTACGGACACGAGTATCTCGAGCCGAGTCTCGGCGTCCTGAAGTTTCTACAACACGGTCCGTTCGTGATTATCGATTGTTCTCGACAAAACGAATCGGTTAAGAGCGCAACTGTGGATGTGAGATTGGAATTCGAGTGTAAGGAGAACATGCCGCCGAATACCACTGCGTACTGTCTCATCATACACGATCGCATGATCCAGTACAATCCGTTGACCAACGTTGTACGCAAAATCACTTAGGCGATAACATCGACAGAAGAGAGAGGGGGAAGAGGAGCATGATATAAATCAAAGTCTTGCGAGATGGTTTTAGAGTTTTGTCGTTCCTCTCGACTGGCGTATCGAAGAGAGAGAGAGATCTCGTCATGTCTGTACCAACGTTTGTGGATCTGCAAGGATTTATCGTAGGGAAAAATTTTGTCGTGAAGGAAGCGGCAGTCTTGAGAAAGGAATACGTTCTATCGCATTACTTTTTCGCAAGTCCCGTACCGTGGCAGACGCTTACAAAATCTGAGCGATGTCAAGTCTCATGGCTGATTAGAAATCATCACGGATTACAATGGGAAGACGGAAACATTCCGTATGGCTTGGCTCAGCGTGTAATTACAACAGCTGTCGTTGGTACGATACACGAAGAAGAAGAAGAAGAATCGTCTGTCGTATACGTTAAAGGACTTGAAAAGCGAAAATGGTTGACCGATATACTAGACGATACGAGGAATGGCTATATTATTGAAACCTTGGATGCAGATACGAAGATATTGATGCTTTAAATAAATTAGATATTATCAATAGTATGCGATGTGGAAAACATGTTAAGAATTGCGCATTACAAAATGTACTTAAAATATTTAACTGGTGGTCGCAACGCCAGAAAAAATTGCAAGAAAATAAAACAAATATGTAAGTATTAATATGTGTTTTATCTCTTATTTCCCCCTCCCTAGACCTTTCCTTGCGTTTCTAAGAATATTTTATCTGAGCGTTATTTCACCCTTCTCCTAAAATTCAAAGCGTTAGAAGCATTGATCCCTCCACCACATTATACTTTTGGAAGATGAGCGTCATGTATAACCGGTTAATTCCTGTACGATCAGTCTCGCGTTAACCGCTCGTGGTTCACTTTTCATAACCTTCAAAGAAATGTACTACGTCGAAAGAAGCAGTAGCGGCAGCGACGTCGGAAGATGCGTGAATAATAATTACGTACCGAGTCATAATAAAACTTCATCGTTTGAGAACAAATGTGACGAGTAAGCTTCATTTAACTTTTTTCTATTTTTATAATTTTATAATTTTATTATTATTACTATTATTTAATTTTAATTTTTCTATAGCATTTCGTTGGAGCGTCGTGCGACTCGTATACTAGGTAGACGATATGCATTGACAGCTACGGAATTCAAATTCCTCGAAATTGGTATCAACGTGGGTCCACCGAGTTACGTGGAGATTGCCATAGGAGATCATCGAGGAAAGGAACTGATATTATCTCTCGAAACGTGGAAAGGACTCTACGAGCAGCGTCGCAATATTCAAAATTTACTTCGGAACGATTCTAAAGATGACTACAATTTCATAAGCGTTGGACTGCTAACAGTGAGAGTTCGTACGATTAACGACGTCAAACTCATAAGTCTCGAAACTTCAGATGTACGCATGATGATGGTCGAATGACGTTACATCGTATGTTCGATCTTGATCAATGCATAGATGCAATTTTTGATCGATTAGATAAAATTATCCAAACAGTTGATGTCACATTTACACAATTCTGCAATATCGCGTCCACTGTAACGGATCCGAAAGAAGTATCATATGTAATACGCGCGAGTGATGTTTTCAACAAGCATCAACTCGTCGATTGCGAGCTGGCAGTTTTAGCTTTTAATTCTTAATATGTAAGACAAAAATTATATTTGTATACTAAATATATAAGCAGAATAAATAAGTTATAAATCTATATCATGGTGTACTTTCTTTGCGTTTTGGCGCGCTCTTCCATCCCAGCTTTCATGCATAGCTCCTTGCGAGAGAATTATCATGAGAGAGCAAACACTAGGAAAGAAAGAAAGAGACAGAAGAAGTGATACGGTGCACGTGAGAGAAGAGATATCACACAATAAAAATATTTTTGATAATTTAATATAATTTTTTAATAGTTTTCTTATAATTTAGTAATAAATGGAGCAATGAAAAGAGAGGGAGAGAGGAATTTGGAAAATAAATAAGATTTTTTATATTAAATAATTAATTAATTAATTTTTAATAAAATAAAATAAAATGTGTATTATATACATAGTGTGCAAAAAAATTTAAAATATACAAAATATAAATGTGTATTATATACATAGTGTGCAAAAGAAATTTTAAAGAATTTAAAATATAAATGTATATTATATAAAGTGTGTAAAAAAAAATATTGTAAGAAAAATTTAAAAGAATTTAAAATATAAATGTAAAAGATAATGTACGAACAAAATTTAAAAGAATTTAAAATACGCAATATATACAATTATATAATATATAATACAATTATAAAAGTATAAAAAAGAATACAAAATATAAATGAATAATATATAATTGAATAATATATAATATAATGAATAATATATAATATAATATAATAGGAGGGCGATGGCAACGACGATACGGTGGTGGTGGTGGTGTGGTGTCGATGAGAGGCGATGGTGGGGCGGCCGCTGGAAGAGTGGTGACTCCTTTTCTGCACATAAAAAAAAAATTTATTAATTATTTGAATAATTTGAAAATAAATACCTACACATGCGACCTACCTCCAATTAATTATCAACATCTGTATCAGAATCCGAATCAGAATCATAACTGATCATATATTCAAGATAATTATGCTGATGGATTCCTCGCATCCTTTCGGAACACGCTTCTTGATTTCCGCCTGACAGCAATCTCGGCAAATGGCTGCCTCTAATTTGTTCCTCTTTCTAATCCGTATATCCCTCTTTCTAATCTTTATATACGATTTTAGATGGGAGGTCGCGATTGGAGAATTTCTTCCGCCAAGTTCACGATTTCTTAAATATTCCACCACCGACATGTTCATTAATTTTTTATTCCGTTGCTCGCACACTTTAGTCTTATTCACTTTTTTAATGTTTTTTTTCACAACGTGCATTGTGGACACTTTTTTAATGTTTTTTTTCACGTGCATTGTGGACACATATTGCACGGAAATGTTAGATATAACGGATCTCTACAATTAGAACAGTATCGCCCATCCGTTGCATCCAATGTCTGAATTACATGTTTTTGTACGGCATACATCATTTGGGCGTCTACACCTTGCAACCTAATCATGCAGGACGCACATACTGCTAAAGCGCCGCCAGTTGAGTAATAAAAGGATATCGTGCAATATTTTTTTCGTCTGCTTAATGCATTAATTTCTGCTGATAGATACTATTTTTTCTCTGACTAGTGCAGAGTCACTATCCTCACTGCAGTCACTAATACAGTCACTGTCGGACGACAACACGCGATCTTCGTCTTCGTTTTCCATTTTATGTATAATCACACAATATATATATATATATATATATATATATATATATATCACACTTTCTAACAGAACACTATCTTTTTTCTGACAAAACACTTTCCGAGAAAACACTATTTTTGCTACCGACGTGTCGATGCGTTTTCAAATGACGTACTATGATCTGCTGCGCTTCGATCCTTCTTATATTTGACCAACAAGCTTTCAGAGACTGTTGGGGACACGAAAGAAAAGAAAATTTTCTTGCAAATGTACCTAGGATCGTAGAGAAAATGCGCTATTATATTACACAGATTGCTTGAAAAGGTTGGACTGAAATATCTAAAAAATGTAAGTTTATGAAATAAAGTCATAAAAATATGTATAAGAGTAAAAAAAGAGTATAAAAGGTTTTCTATAGTATCCCATTTGCAAAAAAAAAATTTCTTTGTGTCCCCCGATAATCTCTGAAAGCTTGTCCGCTTAATCTCTATTGTTTATACGTCGAACGGGAAAAAAACCTGGAATTATCTATATTAGGGATGTACCTCGAGAGTACAAAGCAGCCGAACATCGGCGCTGATATGTAAACGAGGGAGACACCTCCGATTAGTCAATCAAAGCCAATTGTGTCCAATTGTATTGTGTCTAATCGAGTAATCCCCAGACAAAGCAGCCGATCATTAGCGCTATTAAAATTTTTCCTTAAAAAATAAAATTTTTCCTTAAAAAATAAAATAAAATACAATAAAATAAAAGAAATACAATAAAAAGGATTAGGTCCCCAAAATCTTTTTCAAAATATAATAAAATATAATAAAATAAAATAAAAGAACAATAAAAAGGATTAGGTTCCCAAAATCTTTTTCAAAATACAATAAAATACAATAAAATAAAATAAAAGAACAAAAAAGGATTAGACCCAAAAAAGGATTAGGCCCAAAATCCTTTTCAAAAGAATACCGCTCTTTTGTTTATGCTTGTCATTAACGTGAGCCCCGCCCCCAACCCCCGCGTGACGTCATACCCCCGCTCCGCTGAGATCCCCTCGCACCTCACCTCCCTGAGAGGACTTGGGTTAGAACCGGCCTACTACATCTACTGAGGGACAAAATATATCGCCCTGTGCTTTGGATGCATAACGAGGTCTGATTGATACTGTCCGATTGCAATCACCGTGTGTCCGTTTTCTACTGTGTCCGATTTGCACTGTGTCTAATTAGCAATGTGTCTGATTTCCACTGTGTCCGATTAGCATTGTGTCCGATTATCACTGTGTCCGATTATCACTGTGTCCGATTTCAACCATCGTGTGTCCATTTCCTACTGTGTTCGATTAACACTGTGTCCGATTCGTTCAACCTGCTGTGTCCGATTTATTCTGTGTGCAACTGGGCCTCACTCATATTTTATATGTACATTATGAAGTTATAAATTAAAAATATGGTTTTTATTGTTCTTTGCAATAAATTTATACATGCTTTTTAAATATGCTTTCTCTTTAAATAGTAATAAAATCATAATTTAAATAATATTAATTCAGGCTTTATATCTCATACTTTTATACATTGTTTAATTTTAATAGGAATACTGTAATTCGTTATATTTTGCAGGGTATTGCTATGATCTTTATCTTGTGTGAAAGTCGTTCTAGTAATATGTACAGAGCTATTTGGAACAAAATTATAGAATTAGTACCAATGCTTCAACATAATATAAAATTTATAATGAGCGACTATGAAATGGCAGCCATGAAAGTTATAAATGAATACTTTCCAGCAGCAGAAGCACATGGGTGCTGGTTTCACTATAATCAAGTATGTATTATAATTTTATATAATTTATTTTTGTTTTCTTTGTTCTATATTATTTACATAAACCAGTTATTATAATATATAAATATTCACTTACAGGCACTTTTGCGTCATTGGCGACGATTAGGTTTAATGGATGCACCAAAAACGTTTTATCAATAACTATGACTATGGTATTGGTTCCTTCTGATCGTTTTAAGGAAGCACTTTCCTTTATACAATTTGAAGCTGATCAAATTTCTCATGAATATCCTGCTGTTAATGACTTTTTAACATATGTAGGCAAAACATGGTTACCACTAGCATCAAAAGTCAGCGTTTATGATTGTCCTATGAGAACAAATAATATAACAGAAACTTTTCACAATATAGCAGGAAGAAAATTCAACAAAACTCATGAAAACGTCTGGAGTTTCTTAGGTAATGTTGTCATTTTTTCCATTGTATACACAAAGTAAACAAACTGTTCGAAAAGATAATATGCTTACAGATAATCTACAAATATTAATAACTGACGAAGAAATAAAAACTGAAAACGTCTAAAAACAGTCGAAACTAGTGGACATCGTACAAATATTAAAAACAGAAACCGAGATAATAAAATATTAGAAATACAAAAATATTTATCAAGCAGGCAGGTTAGTTAT
>NW_020229426.1:0-65570 GCF_003227725.1 Camponotus floridanus | reverse complement strand
GTCGGACCAAAACGGACGATTGCTCGATTTTCGAGGAGAAGAGATCACCGTAAGATTGCACATACGGCTTGCAGCGATAACGTACGTATGGCAACGTATGAGATGCTTCGTGTGAACGGATCGAAAGACGTGAGAGATAATACAATCTTTACGAAATCAGCGACACACACCAACAACACAACAACAACATCGACGTTCGCTAATATCCAATCATCTGAGAAAAAGAAACTCAACACATCGAACGTTGCGTTTTTGCAATCTTTGGGATTCGCGGTGCGAAACAGCTGAACGATGACCGACATCCTCGGTGACGAACCTTGACGATCGTATCGTCAAGATCGAGACTCACACGTACAACCCGTTCGCCAATACAACGTTCGGACACAATGACGAGATAAGAATACCCA
The DNA here is from genome assembly GCF_003227725.1 of Camponotus floridanus. NCBI lineage: Eukaryota > Metazoa > Arthropoda > Insecta > Hymenoptera > Formicidae > Camponotus > Camponotus floridanus. Next base: position 65,163 of record NW_020229426.1, on the reverse strand, counting down.
TACAACAACAAGATCTGTATACGCTGCCGCATGAGAGTTTCCTATACATCGAGGGAAAACTAACGAAAAACAAACCACCAGCTGAAGGAGAAAATGAAGTGATACTGGGAAATAATTTCATCGCATTCATGTTCGATGAGATTCGATACGAACTCGACGGTGTTGAGATTGATCGCAATAGAAACGTAGGAATAACTACTACTACTCTCAAAAACTATGTAACAGTATCATCCGGTAGAGAAGTGATTTTGAAAAATGCTGGCTGGGAGCCATTTACCTACTCGCATGGACATTTCAATTTTTGCGTACCGCTCTACATGTTGCTGGGATTTTGCGAGGATTACAGACGTGTGGTGATTAACGCTCGTCACGAATTGATCTTGATACGATCGCGCAACGACAATAATTGTCTGCATGGAAGTTCGGCGCAGGAGCCTGTGATCGACATATTCAAGATACAACGGCGAATGCCTCACGTGCTGTTGAGCGAAATCAAAAAGTTGTCGATGCTGCGTGCTCTGGAAAGCGGACGATATCTCAGCATGGCTTTTCGCTCGTGGGATCTGTACGAATATCCACTATTGCAGCTTACAACCAAGCATTCGTGGGTCATTAAGACTGCGACTCAGCTGGAGAAACCACGATACGTTATCTTCGCTCTGCAGACAGGTCGGAAGAATGTCATGTCTAAGGATGTGAGTCGATTCGACGACTGCAAATTGATCAACGTGAAACTCTATCTGAATTCGGAATATTATCCGTATGACGATATGAATCTGGATTTAGATAAAACCAGATATGCCATTCTATATGATACGTACGCACGCTTCTGCAAGAATTATTACGGACACGAGTATCTCGAGCCGAGTCTCGGCGTCCTGAAGTTTCTACAACACGGTCCGTTCGTGATTATCGATTGTTCTCGACAAAACGAATCGGTTAAGAGCGCAACTGTGGATGTGAGATTGGAATTCGAGTGTAAGGAGAACATGCCGCCGAATACCACTGCGTACTGTCTCATCATACACGATCGCATGATCCAGTACAATCCGTTGACCAACGTTGTACGCAAAATCACTTAGGCGATAACATCGACAGAAGAGAGAGAGGGGAAAGAGGAGCATGATATAAATCAAAGTCTTGCGAGATGGTTTTAGAGTTTTGTCGTTCCTCTCGACTGGCGTATCGAAGAGAGAGAGAGATCTCGTCATGTCTGTACCAACGTTTGTGGATCTGCAAGGATTTATCGTAGGGAAAAATTTTGTCGTGAAGGAAGCGGCAGTCTTGAGAAAGGAATACGTTCTATCGCATTACTTTTTCGCAAGTCCCGTACCGTGGCAGACGCTTACAAAATCTGAGCGATGTCAAGTCTCATGGCTGATTAGAAATCATCACGGATTACAATGGGAAGACGGAAACATTCCGTATGGCTTGGCTCAGCGTGTAATTACAACAGCTGTCGTTGGTACGATACACGAAGAAGAAGAAGAAGAATCGTCTGTCGTATACGTTAAAGGACTTGAAAAGCGAAAATGGTTGACCGATATACTAGACGATACGAGGAATGGCTATATTATTGAAACCTTGGATGCAGATAACGAAGATATTGATGCTTTAAATAAATTAGATATTATCAATAGTATGCGATGTGGAAAACATGTTAAGAATTGCGCATTACAAAATGTACTTAAAATATTTAACTGGTGGTCGCAACGCCAGAAAAAATTGCAAGAAAATAAAACAAATATGTAAGTATTAATATGTGTTTTATCTCTTATTTCCCCCTCCCTAGACCTTTCCTTGCGTTTCTAAGAATATTTTATCTGAGCGTTATTTCACCCTTCTCCTAAAATTCAAAGCGTTAGAAGCATTGATCCCTCCACCACATTATACTTTTGGAAGATGAGCGTCATGTATAACCGGTTAATTCCTGTACGATCAGTCTCGCGTTAACCGCTCGTGGTTCACTTTTCATAACCTTCAAAGAAATGTACTACGTCGAAAGAAGCAGTAGCGGCAGCGACGTCGGAAGATGCGTGAATAATAATTACGTACCGAGTCATAATAAAACTTCATCGTTTGAGAACAAATGTGACGAGTAAGCTTCATTTAACTTTTTTCTATTTTTATAATTTTATAATTTTATTATTATTACTATTATTTAATTTTAATTTTTCTATAGCATTTCGTTGGAGCGTCGTGCGACTCGTATACTAGGTAGACGATATGCATTGACAGCTACGGAATTCAAATTCCTCGAAATTGGTATCAACGTGGGTCCACCGAGTTACGTGGAGATTGCCATAGGAGATCATCGAGGAAAGGAACTGATATTATCTCTCGAAACGTGGAAAGGACTCTACGAGCAGCGTCGCAATATTCAAAATTTACTTCGGAACGATTCTAAAGATGACTACAATTTCATAAGCGTTGGACTGCTAACAGTGAGAGTTCGTACGATTAACGACGTCAAACTCATAAGTCTCGAAACTTCAGATGTACGCATGATGATGGTCGAATTGACGTTACATCGTATGTTCGATCTTGATCAATGCATAGATGCAATTTTTGATCGATTAGATAAAATTATCCAAACAGTTGATGTCACATTTACACAATTCTGCAATATCGCGTCCACTGTAATGGATCCGAAAGAAGTATCATATGTAATACGCGCGAGTGATGTTTTCAACAAGCATCAACTCGTCGATTGCGAGCTGGCAGTTTTAGCTTTTAATTCTTAATATGTAAGACAAAAATTATATTTGTATACTAAATATATAAGCAGAATAAATAAAGTTATAAATCTATATCATGGTGTACTTTCTTTGCGTTTTGGCGCGCTCTTCCATCCCAGCTTTCATGCATAGCTCCTTGCGAGAGAATTATCATGAGAGAGCAAACACTAGGAAAGAAAGAAAGAGACAGAAGAAGTGATACGGTGCACGTGAGAGAAGAGATATCACACAATAAAAATATTTTTGATAATTTAATATAATTTTTTAATAGTTTTCTTATAATTTAGTAATAAATGGAGCAATGAAAAGAGAGGGAGAGAGGAATTTGGAAAATAAATAAGATTTTTTATATTAAATAATTAATTAATTAATTTTTAATAAAATAAAATAAAATGTGTATTATATACATAGTGTGCAAAAAAATTTAAAATATACAAAATATAAATGTGTATTATATACATAGTGTGCAAAAGAAATTTTAAAGAATTTAAAATATAAATGTATATTATATAAAGTGTGTAAAAAAAATATTGTAAGAAAAATTTAAAAGAATTTAAAATATAAATGTAAAAGATAATGTACGAACAAAATTTAAAAGAATTTAAAATACGCAATATATACAATTATATAATATATAATACAATTATAAAAGTATAAAAAAGAATACAAAATATAAATGAATAATATATAATTGAATAATATATAATATAATGAATAATATATAATATAATATAATAGGAGGGCGATGGCAACGACGATACGGTGGTGGTGGTGGGGGTGGGGTCGATGAGAGGCGATGGTGGGGCGGCCGCTGGAAGAGTGGTGACTCCTTTTCTGCACATAAAAAAAAAATTTATTAATTATTTGAATAATTTGAAAATAAATACCTACACATGCGACCTACCTCCAATTAATTATCAACATCTGTATCAGAATCCGAATCAGAATCATAACTGATCATATATTCAAGATAATTATGCTGATGGATTCCTCGCATCCTTTCGGAACACGCTTCTTGATTTCCGCCTGACAGCAATCTCGGCAAATGGCTGCCTCTAATTTGTTCCTCTTTCTAATCCGTATATCCCTCTTTCTAATCTTTATATACGATTTTAGATGGGAGGTCGCGATTGGAGAATTTCTTCCGCCAAGTTCACGATTTCTTAAATATTCCACCACCGACATGTTCATTAATTTTTTATTCCGTTGCTCGCACACTTTAGTCTTATTCACTTTTTTAATGTTTTTTTTCACAACGTGCATTGTGGACACTTTTTTAATGTTTTTTTTCACGTGCATTGTGGACACATATTGCACGGAAATGTTAGATATAACGGATCTCTACAATTAGAACAGTATCGCCCATCCGTTGCATCCAATGTCTGAATTACATGTTTTTGTACGGCATACATCATTTGGGCGTCTACACCTTGCAACCTAATCATGCAGGACGCACATACTGCTAAAGCGCCGCCAGTTGAGTAATAAAAGGATATCGTGCAATATTTTTTTCGTCTGCTTAATGCATTAATTTCTGCTGATAGATACTATTTTTTCTCTGACTAGTGCAGAGTCACTATCCTCACTGCAGTCACTAATACAGTCACTGTCGGACGACAACACGCGATCTTCGTCTTCGTTTTCCATTTTATGTATAATCACACAATATATATATATATATATATATATATATATATATATATATCACACTTTCTAACAGAACACTATCTTTTTTCTGACAAAACACTTTCCGAGAAAACACTATTTTTGCTACCGACGTGTCGATGCGTTTTCAAATGACGTACTATGATCTGCTGCGCTTCGATCCTTCTTATATTTGACCAACAAGCTTTCAGAGACTGTTGGGGACACGAAAGAAAAGAAAATTTTCTTGCAAATGTACCTAGGATCGTAGAGAAAATGCGCTATTATATTACACAGATTGCTTGAAAAGGTTGGACTGAAATATCTAAAAAATGTAAGTTTATGAAATAAAGTCATAAAAATATGTATAAGAGTAAAAAAAGAGTATAAAAGGTTTTCTATAGTATCCCATTTGCAAAAAAAAAATTTCTTTGTGTCCCCCGATAATCTCTGAAAGCTTGTCCGCTTAATCTCTATTGTTTATACGTCGAACGGGAAAAAAACCTGGAATTATCTATATTAGGGATGTACCTCGAGAGTACAAAGCAGCCGAACATCGGCGCTGATATGTAAACGAGGGAGACACCTCCGATTAGTCAATCAAAGCCAATTGTGTCCAATTGTATTGTGTCTAATCGAGTAATCCCCAGACAAAGCAGCCGATCATTAGCGCTATTAAAATTTTTCCTTAAAAAATAAAATTTTTCCTTAAAAAATAAAATAAAATACAATAAAATAAAAGAAATACAATAAAAAGGATTAGGTCCCCAAAATCTTTTTCAAAATATAATAAAATATAATAAAATAAAATAAAAGAACAATAAAAAGGATTAGGTTCCCAAAATCTTTTTCAAAATACAATAAAATACAATAAAATAAAATAAAAGAACAAAAAAGGATTAGACCCAAAAAAGGATTAGGCCCAAAATCCTTTTCAAAAGAATACCGCTCTTTTGTTTATGCTTGTCATTAACGTGAGCCCCCCGCCCCCAACCCCCGCGTGACGTCATACCCCCGCTCCGCTGAGATCCCCTCGCACCTCACCTCCCTGAGAGGACTTGGGTTAGAACCGGCCTACTACATCTACTGAGGGACAAAATATATCGCCCTGTGCTTTGGATGCATAACGAGGTCTGATTGATACTGTCCGATTGCAATCACCGTGTGTCCGTTTTCTACTGTGTCCGATTTGCACTGTGTCTAATTAGCAATGTGTCTGATTTCCACTGTGTCCGATTAGCATTGTGTCCGATTATCACTGTGTCCGATTATCACTGTGTCCGATTTCAACCATCGTGTGTCCATTTCCTACTGTGTTCGATTAACACTGTGTCCGATTCGTTCAACCTGCTGTGTCCGATTTATTCTGTGTGCAACTGGGCCTCACTCATATTTTATATGTACATTATGAAGTTATAAATTAAAAATATGGTTTTTATTGTTCTTTGCAATAAATTTATACATGCTTTTTAAATATGCTTTCTCTTTAAATAGTAATAAAATCATAATTTAAATAATATTAATTCAGGCTTTATATCTCATACTTTTATACATTGTTTAATTTTAATAGGAATACTGTAATTCGTTATATTTTGCAGGGTATTGCTATGATCTTTATCTTGTGTGAAAGTCGTTCTAGTAATATGTACAGAGCTATTTGGAACAAAATTATAGAATTAGTACCAATGCTTCAACATAATATAAAATTTATAATGAGCGACTATGAAATGGCAGCCATGAAAGTTATAAATGAATACTTTCCAGCAGCAGAAGCACATGGGTGCTGGTTTCACTATAATCAAGTATGTATTATAATTTTATATAATTTATTTTTGTTTTCTTTGTTCTATATTATTTACATAAACCAGTTATTATAATATATAAATATTCACTTACAGGCACTTTTGCGTCATTGGCGACGATTAGGTTTAATGGATGCACCAAAAAACGTTTTATCAATAACTATGACTATGGTATTGGTTCCTTCTGATCGTTTTAAGGAAGCACTTTCCTTTATACAATTTGAAGCTGATCAAATTTCTCATGAATATCCTGCTGTTAATGACTTTTTAACATATGTAGGCAAAACATGGTTACCACTAGCATCAAAAGTCAGCGTTTATGATTGTCCTATGAGAACAAATAATATAACAGAAACTTTTCACAATATAGCAGGAAGAAAATTCAACAAAACTCATGAAAACGTCTGGAGTTTCTTAGGTAATGTTGTCATTTTTTCCATTGTATACACAAAGTAAACAAACTGTTCGAAAAGATAATATGCTTACAGATAATCTACAAATATTAATAACTGACGAAGAAATAAAACTGAAACGTCTAAAAACAGTCGAAACTAGTGGACATCGTACAAATATTAAAAACAGAAACCGAGATAATAAAATATTAGAAATACAAAAATATTTATCAGCAGGCAGGTTAGTTTATTATATATATATATATATATATACAGGGTCTACCAAAAGTGTGGAAACCCCTAAATATCTCGGAAAATATACGTTTTACAGAAAAGTGTTTCCAACAAAAGTTGTAGGGTTTAAGAAGATCTATATACTGATTCTATCAGTTTGACCTTGGATGGCGTCGTCAAGGTCAGGTCAAGGTCACATTGACTTTTTTAAATGACACCCCCTACATTTGATTGCATATTCTTATAGCTTAATTCAAGAGCTTTCCAAAACACTATAATAATGTTCATTTTTATTAAGTACTTTGCGAGTTATGAGGGTTGAATGATAGAGTAGCGCCGGTATTAACATTATCCAAGGTGTACTACATGGAGGTTACTCGCTCGGATTTGCATCTGTTGTGTGTGTGATCCAGCTAACTAAGGCAAGATCGGTCGTGGATCCAGTCAGCAAAAGCAAAGACCCAACCAAATTACAATCGAGCATTTAAAGACCTGGAAAGCAATCGACATAGTAAACAGTAAATAAATTTGTGGATGCTCATTTATCATAATAATTGTTCGAAATGTGTGCGTGTGCGTGCGTGCGGTGCGTGTATACAGAGATCAGGTTAGGTTGCACCAAACGATTGCAAATGTGTTTCAATGTGTTAAAGTAAATGCTGAAAGTGGCTGCCATTTACTTCCTGACAATATGCTAATCTTTGGTAGAATGTAGAAATGACTTTACGATTCGTTTCAAAAGGTATCAAAGCCATTTCATCCCTTATTCGCTGTATCAATTCGTGAATGGTTTTAGGTTTTGTTCTGTAAACCTTACTCTTCAGATATCCCCATAGATAATAATCAAGAGGAGTTAAATCTGGTGACCGAGGTGGCCAATCCTCTCCTCCCTCATTTCCGTTCCTTCTTCCTATCCACCATAGCGGAAAAGTCTCATTTAAAATACGACGTGGTCCTGCACCAAAATGAGCAGGAGCTCCATCATGCTGAAACCATATTTCTTGGAAATTATTTGGAAAAGTATTCTGTATGGCTGGAATTATTTGATCAACAAGTAATCTCTCATACCTTTGAGCGTTCAAATATTCTTCAAAAAAAAACGGCCCTATTAAATAGCCATCTATTATTCCGCACCATACATTTATTTTTTGTGGATGTTGTGTGTGAGTTTCCCGCACCCAATTCGGATTCTCATCTGACCAGAAACGAAAATTTTGATTATTAACTTCTCCCGTTAAGGTAAAAGTTGCCTCGTCTGTGAAAACAATTTGATAAGGGAAGATGGGCCGGACATCTATTAGTGCCATCATTCTTTCACAGAAATGTATACGACGCTCCTCATCTCCGTTTTGCAATTCTTGAACGTATTGCAATTTATATGGATGGAACTTGTTCTTCTTTAAAATTCTCCAAACCGACATGGGAGCAATATCGTGAGTTTGAGCGACTCTCTGAACACTAGAATTGGGATCTTCAATAAATGTCTGCAGAACATCAAGTTGTTTTTCTTCGTTGGTTGCAGACAATGGTCTTCCTGACTTAGAGCGATTTCTTACGCTACCAGTTTGTCTAAAACGTTCTATTGTTTTTAACACAGTGGACTTATTAATTCGACGGTTCGGATACGTGTCATTAAATAATCGAACGACATCAGAGAACGATCTTTCGTTATCACCCCATCCACGCATCATGAGGATAGTGATTCTTTCACGTTCCGACAAGTCGCCAGCCATTTTTAAAACGTTTAATTTTAATTAATCGTACGTTGTATTTGGACGATAACAATTAATTTCTGCTTGCTCAAAGCTGAAGTTAGAAGGTGCTCGTTCTTTGATAGCTTTATACATTCTTAGTTGAATTTTAAATGCGAGTTAGACTGCATGTAGTGCGTCACATAGCGGTAAATGAAGGAACTAACGAGACGTTTCATACACGTTTTATGGAGCAATTTTTTGGCAATTTGACTTCAGCGAAATATGAGGATATGTTGAGGAATCGATCTTGCCTTAGTTAGCTGGATCACACACACAACAGATGCAAATCCGAGCGAGTAACCTCCATGTAGTACACCTTGGATAATGTTAATACCGGCGCTACTCTATCATTCAACCCTCATAACTCGCAAAGTACTTAATAAAAATGAACATTATTATAGTGTTTTGGAAAGCTCTTGAATTAAGCTATAAGAATATGCAATCAAATGTAGGGGGTGTCATTTAAAAAAGTCAATGTGACCTTGACCTGACCTTGACGACGCCATCCAAGGTCAAACTGATAGAATCAGTATATAGATCTTCTTAAACCCTACAACTTTTGTTGGAAACACTTTTCTGTAAAACGTATATTTTCCGAGATATTTAGGGGTTTCCACACTTTTGGTAGACCCTGTATAGATATATGATATACATACCTTTCTTTAATTATCTCTCTTCTTTTCTCTGTTTCTCTCTTATTTATAAGAAATTTTTAATTTGACTCTAATTTTGACAATTCGTAAATTTTCGCGATAATCAAAAGCTGTCAAATATGAAATTGATTTCGACAGCAAAAAGTAATGCGAAATTCGAGAATTTATATAACATAGATTTTCTAAAAAGCATACAAATAACTTTATTTACAAAAAATTTAATTCATTTATTGTAGCTTTTCAATTACTTTTTATAAACAGTATATTTTTTGTGAATTAATTGTGTACTATTCATATCTATTGATTCTTATAATTTTTTTATGTAAACATTACAAAAAAACAGCTATTAAGAACAATAATTTACGAGATCTTAAATTTTTTACATCAGGTAATTACAAGACAAATTGATGTGTCTAAAAGAATATATATGTGTTTGATTTTATTTATAAGATTACTTTTAGACTGATTTTTTGTAAAAATTAATTTAAAATCAATATCAATATTCCAATTTTGTTTTAAACAATTTTTATTAATAAAGTAGGACAATAAGGCGTAGAGAGCTAAAGAATCGGTAAAATAGGTTAATTATCAACATATATTAAATCATAAATTACAAGTTTAAAATAAAAAACAAGTTTAAAATAAAAAACAAATAGTAAACAAATATGTATTAAAGATGTGTGCGGACGTTGTATGCTATGCATAAAACGACAACATAAAGGTTTAAATTTACAAACGGATACAGAATGTTTCCCTGATATTTACAACGAGATAATAAATAAACTTCCTGTTGTTTGAGGGTCATACACAGAAATTCATATAGACTAACTGTTCGTTATTTTCATTTATACTCTTGCCTTCTTGAGAGAAAGGGATACAGTAGTTTTGGTATTTGAATCTTTAAAAAATTTTTTATTTAAATCTTAACATAACTGTTCGTCAGATGATTAGAACGACATACATCTCCAAATTGTTTTTTCATGGCAATGTAAGTTTTTCCTAATATTTTTTCTTAATAATTTCTATGTTTATTTAAACTTTTAAATTCAGCATATGTCTAATTATATAAATTTACATTGTTCTTTTTTATTTTTTCTTTAGCATTTTCGGGTTTCTTGTTTTTAATTTTTTAATTATTTAAATAATTGAGCTACATATATTTAGTCTTTTATACTTACGACAATCATTGTTTTATAAGATTGACTCTTTTTTCGTTATTTATTCATTTTTATATTATCCATTTTATTTGTCAAATCCTGACATTATTTTTAATTCCACGCTTTATTGACACTTTAACAACACTCGCATTGCTAAATAATCTCCTACAGTTTATTTACTTTTACACGGTCTTACAGATTTTAATTGAACCATATTCAACTTTGGACTAACTAACCCAAATGAGAGTGGTTTCATCATTTTGGAAATATTTAAGACCATCCAGAATTAAAGATGAACAACTGTTACGAATTGTATTGTTTTTGCTCTGATATCAGTAAGGTTTTTATTTCTAATTATGTACAACCGTCGTGGTTTGGATCTGTCTCTTTTATAATTACGTCCTTTCTGCGTATAACTTTACCGCTTTCTCTCTATGCGAACTTTATATATTAAAATTTTCTACCGTTATCACATATTTTGCGCTGAAGATGACTCAAAAACGAGTCGAAACGTCCGCACACATCTTTAATACATATTTGTTTACTATTTGTTTTTTATTTTAAACTTGTTTTTTATTTTAAACTTGTAATTTATGATTTAATATATGTTGATAATTAACCTATTTTACCGATTCTTTAGCTCTCTACGCCTTATTGTCCTACTTTATTTAATTTACAAAGAGCTTATTACTTTTTACTTTTTGTTAATTTTTATTAAATGGACAATTTTTATTAAATTGATTAAATTCGCAACTAAACATAAAATAATTATAGATATTAATTTCCATTTTCGGCATCCTGCATTTATATTGCAAATTTTAATAAAAATTGCTTTTATATTTCTATATATGTAATACATAACAAAAGTACTTTTTATTTTTTCTTAGGTTGGATCTTAACAATTTTTTACGTTTCTTTAACGATAAATGTGAAAATATGCTGAAGGATAAATTACTTTCTAATGGTATGTATATTATCAATAATGAACAAAATTTGATATTTAAACTTCAGAGAAATAAACAAATATTATATTATATTAAAGAATATATTATATTATATTATATTATATTATATTATATTATATTTAAGAAATATAGTTAGTTTGTTTCCGTTTTGAGCATTTTAGTAGATTTTATTACAGAGAAGAAAGCAACTTCTCTCTAGTATCAGACACTCTAATATCAATTATATATTCCTTATTAGTTACGAAGGCATTAATAAAAGAAATTTTAGTAAATGTTCAAATTAGAAAAGTCTCCACTAAATTTTACCTATTGCAATATACAGGGTGTTTCATTTTAATCGCCCCAAGCAAATATCTCGAGAAATATGGAAATTATGAAAAAATGTTTCGAACAAAAGTTGTATGGTTTTGAGGAGGCAATAAGATAGTAACATTGTTTCGACCTTCAACAATCATTTGAAGATCACATAAAGGTCATCTTAAATTTATTAAATGGAATATCATATATATTATTGCATATTCTTGTAGTTTATCTCGAGAGATTTTCAAAACACTATAATAAATTATTTTTTCATGAAATACTTTTCGAATTATAAGGCTTAAAATCATTTCCTAATTTTACATAAACCATAAAATATCTTGTAAAATATTCATGTTTCGATTATCTTACCTTAATACTTTTATGTACAAAATAATGAGAGGAATCAATTAGTGAAGAAAAAATATATAATTTGCAATTAACAATTCCATATTTTTTCTTAAAAACGACTGTATGTTTTCTTTACACTAATTGATTCCTCTCATTATTTTTTACATACAAGTATTAAAGTAAAATAATCGAAAAATGAATATTTTACAAGATATTTTATGATTTATGTAAAATTAAGAAATGATTTCAAGCCTTATAACTCGAAAAGTATTTCATGAAAAAATAATTAATTATAGTGTTTTGGAAAGCTTTCGAGATAAGCTACAAGAATATGCAACGAAAAATAGCAAGTTCCATTTAAGAAATTTAAGGTGACCTTTTTGTGACCTTCAAATGACTGTTCAAGGTCAAACCAATGTTACTATCTTATGGCTCCCTTGAAACCATACAACTTTTGTCCGAAACATTTTTTTATAAGTTCCATATTTTTCGAGATATTTGCCTGAGGCGATTAAAATAAAACACCCTGTATATTAATAATATAGCAATGTTAAGTTTATCGAAGTTATTTACTTTTAAAAACTGACCGTTTTCAAATTTTGAATACTTTTAATCAAAGACATAGAGTTATAACATATCACAAATTCAAACAAGTTGACCAAAAAAATTTTCTTATAACAATCATATAGTAGGTCTTTCCTCAAACATACGTTTTCAAATATAACTTTCATAATTTGTGTAAATACTACCCTCCGATTTAAATTCATCTAAATGAATATATACAAAAAACATTACCTTGTAAAGATATATTATTAAAATATTTTATATATATAAAACAAAAATTTTAAATATCTTGATTTTTATGGATATATGTATTTAAATATTAATTATAAATTGTATTTTGCAGAAGGTAACATACATAATTCAATATTTGATGAAGAATATGAGTATACATATTTAAGAACAAAATCAAACACACTACATAATATAGAACATAACGCAAAAATTAATATAAAAGGGAAAAGACCGTTACAAACATTAAATTGTGAGGGAATGAATCATTCACATATAAAATGCCACAAAAGAAGACGAAACATGTTAAACACTGATCAAGGTAAGTATGCAAATTTTAATATTATGTTTACAATCAAAATACTTTTAAATAAAATAAAAAAAATTGTTTGAATAAAGTGAAATAATATACTCTATTAAATTTATTTTATTTATTACCTATTTTTATTTATTTTTTATTTTTTTATTACTTTTTCATTACTTTTACAACTGCAGAATATAATATATGTTGTAAATATATAACAATTCTATTCAATAACAATTCTGTTTGTATTTTTTTGGATTCAATATTTGTCATTAAGTTTATAAAATTTATGTTTTTATGCATATTTGGTCAAAATTTATAATAAATTATTAAGATTATATATATACATATATATATACATATATGTATATGTATATGTGTGTATATATATATATATATATATATATATATATATATGTATATTAATATATTTTAACGGTTGTTAATATATATTATAATAAAATACATAATATATAAAATACATAATAAAATAATATATATAAAGTACATAACAAAATAATAAAAAAATAACAAAAATAATGAAAAATAAAAAACCAAAATAATTAAATAACGAAAAAATAAACTATATCACATTTTGTGTATGTTGAAAAAAAATATAAAAAATAAGAAAAAGTATAAAGAAATGAAATCATATAAATAATAAACGTATAAAAAAATATATAGAAATATTATCTGATATTATTATTATTATTCTCTCTTAAGGGTCTGCCTCTTTGATTTATGGGTTTCTTTGATATCTGCCCCGTGAATTGCCCTAATGATAATGGACTGAAGACAATTCGTAGAGGAACCGCATGAAGCAGTCCTGTTGCTTCCGCACGCTTGCAGATCTGCCTCTTCGTCTATAAATTGTAATTATTAAAATAAGCGGATTAATTATACTTCTTAATTATATATGTGCTCTTACACAATAGTATGAAGAAAATATATATTATATAAGTATTAAAAAGAGAAGATCTATGATTATTAAATATTACCTCTATTTCCATTAGGATCGACATCGGGAACAGCGATGACCAGCAGTCACGAGAGCGACGACTACGGGAGCAGCATCCACGGAAACAGCGGCTGCTTCGGGAGCGGCGGCTATGGAAAAGGCCTCGGGAACAGCGGTTACAGGAGCAGCCGTTGCAGGAGCAGTAACTACGGAAGCGGCGTGGTCCTCGATACTTAATAGGGAGTCTAAAGAGTCCCCCATATACGTCTTCTGGGATCTAAAAATTTAAATAAATAGCAATATTATTGTGTAACAATTATTATTTAAATATATATGTTTTGATAATATAAAGGTTGAAGACGATACTTACGTTTTCTGCGTCTCTGTCCATCTTATCTTGTTTGGACTTTATATTTAATCGTCCCCTTCGTACATCAAACAGAGGTTGCGGAGGAACGTTGAGGATATTTTAAACGTTTGACTGACCAATCCAGAAAAAGGAATAGATTTCTTTAGGCCGGGTATACAATAGATTATTTTGAGCCTTAAGCCTTAAGAGATTGACCAATCACAGTCAAGTATGAAGAGAATACTTGACTGTGATTGGTCAATCTTTGTATTGGTTTACCGCGTCGTCTTCCGCCTTGTAATACGTGCTGAGTCCTACTCACCACAACTGTCGCACAAGAGTGCTCGGGCCGAGGCATCGATATAGAAAATGTGTAGACTGATAATTTTGTTTTCTTCTAGAATTCGAGATAGACACCTGTAGTACCTCTCTCTCTTCCTTTCTCTATAGCGGATGCGATTTCGATCCGAGCGCTCGTGCTTTGTATGTGTGAATGAAGAGAGTAAAACTCGTGCTGCTACATCTGCATTCTGTAGTTACTGGTTTTTACTTCGTTTATTTGAACGTTTTGAGCTAAAAGTATAGCTCTTTTACATCGGAACGCAGCCAAAAAATCCGTTGTTGTTTCTAAACGTGTTTATCATAAGCGTGCTACACGTATATTAATTAACGACGATTCTGAGCAATAGGTATAACAATAACATTTTTTATGTTTGGCAACAAGAATGCCTTGATACATGAATTTATGCACATACCGAAGCACATGTATTATTCATGTATTACCAAGTAACAATAAAGAGAGTTAGTTAGAAAAAGTTATGAAAAATATTCCATATAGATTAGTCAAATATGTCAATGAAATAATTTGTAACATTTCGTCACCATTTTGAGTATTTGTATATGTAAAGTATTACATTTAATTATGTTAGTGTATTAATAAATGTGTACGATGTAGCACGAAGTAGAGTTTAATATAATTAAACGTAATATGGTACATATTCAAGATGGCGATGAAATGTTGCAAGTTATTCTTCTCGGCAAATCTGGCACTACACAGAACATTTTCAACAATCTACATCATCTAGTTAAGTCTTATTTAATGCTATATACATATAAAAATACACACACATACACACTCACACACACACACACACACACACACACACACACACACACATATACAGGGTGACCCATTTTAACTTAGGCAGCCAAATAACTCGAAAAATAAGCACACTACGAAAAAATGGTTAGAATCAAAATTTCGTCATTTCGAGGGGGACGTACAATGACGTTAAAATCAGCCCCCCCACCCCTCCCCCTGGGCGGTGAGGGGGGGCAAGTTTGAAATCTTAAACGGAACCCCCTATTTTTCATCGCATATTCTTGTAGCTTATCTCGAGAGCTTTCCAAAACACTATAATTAAATACCTTTTTATTAAGTACTTTTTGAGTTATAAGGCTTGAAATAATTTCTTAATTTTACATAAACTATAAAATATCTAGTAAACCATTCATTTTTCGATTATCTTACCTTCATACTTTTATGTACAAAATAATGAGAGGAATCAATTGGTGTAAAGAAATCACGTAGTTGTTTCTAAGAAAAAATATGTAATTTGCAATTAACAATTCCATATTTTTTCTTAAAAACAACTGTATGTTTTCTTTACACCAATTGATTCCTCTCATTATTTTGTACATAAAAGTATGAAGGCAAGATAATCGAAAAATGAATGGTTTACTAGATATTTTATGGTTTATGTAAAATTAAGAAATTATTTTAAGCCTTATAACTCAAAAAGTACTTAATAAAAAGGTACTTAATTATAGTGTTTTGGAAAGCTCTCGAGATAAGCTACAAGAATATGCAATGAAAAATAGGGGATTTCATTTAAGATTTCAAACTTGCCCCCCCTCACCGCCCAGGGGGAGGGGTGGGGGGGCTGATTTTAACGTCATTGTACGTCCCCCTCGAAATGACGAAATTTTGATTCTAACCATTTTTTCGTAGTGTGCTTATTTTTCGAGTTATTTGGCTGCCTAAGTTAAAATGGGTCACCCTGTATATATATATATATATATATATATATATATATATATGTGTATATATATATATATTTATATTGTGACGTTGCCGTCCTGTCGCGCGTCCATCCGCCACGATAATTTTAACGGGACGCGGGCCGAGCGGCCGCGCCAGAATCTGCATCGAGAGAACATTATCGAGCTCCCCGGAGAGACGAACAATATTATTATGTTTTTCGCGTTTATTAATTTTATTTATCATTTTGTTTGTATCGAGCGAATTTGGGGCAACCCGCCGGAGAAGATCCGGAGGGCGAGAGGGCAGCGAGGGACTTCGAGCGACCGGTGACATGGCGCTTTTCGACAACCGACAGCGAAGGAAATAGCGCCAGTGAAATCAAACCACAGGACGCCGTGGAGGGTAACATCACCCCTTCTCCGATAGTAAGGACGGAGGCCCGACCTAGGCTACCCTCCAAGAGGAGAAAGAGCAGAACCTCCACCGGGCCATTACGAATGGGCCCGCGACAGCGGAATTTTAATTTGAAGCCGTTGCGCGCCAGGCGCCGAAATACCTCGCATTTCGCGAGGCGCCAGGATCTCTCGCGTGCCGCGATATGATTGGCCGCAGGGCTGCGCACCCCTCTACGCGGTCATTGACGCCGCTATCGACCCGGGATGGAGAGATCCAGGGATCATTCTGGTGCGGGCGCTCGATTAAGTCAGACACAGTTTGTCGTTTATTGTAAGTTCTGTCTGTCGCCGTCGCCGAGCTACTTGCAGAGGACGAGGCCGAGGACCTTCCCCAGCACGAGGATTCATATCGGTGAGGTTGCCCATCCTTTTATTTGTGAGCCACATACGCGATTCGGTCCGCCAGCCAGCCGGTCCTGCCGCCGTCGTCATTTTCGTGTTTCGCGATCGTTCAAGCTCGGTACCGAGCCGTCGATATTTTGTGAATTTTCGGGCGATCGGAAACAAGCGACCGAGGAAAAGCGGACAATCGTATTGTAGGCATTAATTGATAAGGCAACATTCGTCTCTCTCCGGGTTTCGAGGTATTCATTACGCGTAGCTATCGACCGCCGAATATCGACCGCGTGCGCGAAGGATCGCGAGAAGCGTATACCGCCCTTGTTGTCGTATCGCTCTCGTTGCCGCGTGGAATATTCCCATAAATTATCTCGGGGCGATTTTTGGTGTCTGATTGCGTGGATGTCGTCATCGATTGTTTAAGTGTGCGTGTGAGCGTTTATTGTATTTTATCGTCTTGTGTGCGTTAGAGTATTTGCGTCTTTGTCGCGCTTATTACGCCGTCGAATAGAGCATAATAAATGATAATTTGCGTCTGTTGAATTTGTCGCGGTGCGAAATAATCGCCAAAGTACGACCAAGAGTGAAACCTGAACTGCTTTCGCGGAAGAAAGAGGCGAAACGCCGGCAGAAAAAAATCTCCGGCCGCCGTCGGCTATCGAATATCGAACATATCGCTCGCCTGTCGCATACGAGATCTGTCTTCGCAAAATTATTCGTTATTTTCAATCTTTAGTTAACTATGCTGTCGAACTGTTAAACTGTCGTTTAGAATTGTGAACTGGGAAATTGCGAGGAAAAGACTGTAGCGATAAGTCGTCGATCTGGTTGCCGAAATTAAGATGCCGGAAGAGACGTTTTAGGTGAATATTATCTGCGAATATTTCCGTGTCGAAAATCCTTTGTATTCTGAAAAGTATCGTTCAGTCCAGCGAACTCCGGCCATAAAAACGGGCTCGGAGAAATAACAGAATTGTCTTAGCGCTTTCGTTTTGGTTGTCGATTTCGAGCGGACATTTGCTTTGAATAATGTCTTATTATTCGTGCCAGGATTAATTTGATTGTGTATTTCGCTTTCTTATTTTTTTTTTGTTTGAATTTATTGTGAACCGTCGTTTTCAATCTGATTTGTTACTCAAGTTTAATTTTACATTTTTCTTTTATATTATTTCTCTACTAATAAATTTGTTATATTTCTTTGTTAAAATCGCGTAATTTATTTGAGTGTTAGTCTCTCGTGATTGTCGATATTGGTCATTGCGTCTGTCGCATTTTGAATTAGTGAAGGCTCGCATAATCAATGACTTTCTTCCAAAACCCTTCCCACCGTTAGGCGAGCTAGTCGGCCCGTGGCGAAGCAAGCTATTATTTTTCGCGTTCTTTGACGTTTCGTGGAAAACGTGATGCGTGAAAGACCGCATCTGGCACCCAACCTATCGAAATATCGAAACGGCCTCCGCTCCGCCGCGGTTCGCGCGAGAACGCCCTCCATCTCTGTTCCTCAGAGCGCGAGTACATTAATTTCGCTATTTTTTTTTAACGGCGTTTTCGCTCCCCCGCGCACACTCCCCTCCACCACCTCGAGGAGTGTCGCGAATAATTTAAATTTGAATTGAAAATAAATATATCGCAATATATATATATATGTATATATTACGTCTATGTATATTACCGGCATGTAATTTCGTAGTTATATTACATAGGCTTATGTATTATTTTTGCTCATGTCTTTTCGTTTGTGCCATGCTTACTGTTATCGTTTTTGTTTTTCTGCAAATGTTATTGTGAAAAGAAAATTAATTGATTATTTCATATCCGGATATTTTTATTTTCATTCTGTCGTTTTATATATGTCGTTAAATATGTCATTTTATGGCTTAGAACAAGGTAGTTGTAACTTTAGTATTATTCATAAATCTTTATATTTTATAACACATTATAAGATATTGCAGTTTATGTAATTTTATAAGTAAATAATACATTAAAAAATGTTTCAGGAAATATGTTGCAAAATACTTGCCAAAAAACTGATTGCGCAAATTTAGATTGTGATTTTGTCCATTCATATAAATATTCTTATCAATACCAAAATACCAAGTGTACGAAAAAGAATTGCCCATATCTACATTGCACCAGTGTCGAGCAGTATCGATACATGATCACGAGAAAATCAACGGATAATCTAAAAAGAGAAGTTGGCCGAACATTACAAAGCGTCGACGTATGCGGCGATTTAAAAAAAAATACGTGTAAACGAATAAATTGTAATCGCCGACACATCCATAACACACTGCCGTTAGAGTGTCGGAGTTCCGATATGTCGGGAAATAATTGTAATGGAATCTTTTGGTGCTGGGATTTGGTGCGGACATATATTTTGTTATAACTGCGCCTTACGTTTAAAAAATAACAACGATGAAGAATTGATAGTACAATGTCCAATATGTAGGATACACGTAAAGTACAAGCAATTGAAGTAAACGTAAAATGTAAAAATTTATATAAACTTCATCTACAATCTTTTATTTCTACTGTTTACGAATTTGCACAAATAAAATATTCAAAAGGAATATATAACATTGAGAATACTATATTTACTCCACATACCAAATCCAAATAACTATTTTTATACATCATATATCTCATTATTTTCTTATTAATTATTAATTTATAAATATGCTATACATTATGCAATTATACCATATATGTATAATTATGTATCTATTCAAAACATAAGATTTTTACTGCACAATCTTGTTAAAACTCTAATCTTTATATTCAAATCTTTATATTCAAAATTATATTCGAAATCTTTATATTCAAAATTAATACTTAAAACACAAAATATTTGAAATACGAAAAAAAGCAATGTTACGCATTTATTAAACATTAAAGATTACTTTATTAATTGTTTTCTAATTTTGTATTTCTTTGTCAGATCCACAACAATAAAGTTATTTCTTTTGTATTTCAAATTAGTTTGGATTTGGTATGTGAAGTATATTAGTATTTTCACATTCTTTCGAATATTTCAGGGAAGGCTTTTGTCTAAGGCCGATATTACATATGTCAAACGAAAAATTTTTTCGAGAGCGTTGATTGCATCTTTATTTGTTTTCACCTATTTGCTCCGTCTGTAAACATGTTTTGTCTTCATTAAAATATATAAATTCATTCTTTTTTACATTATTAAAAAAATAAATGTGTTACTTTTAATATTATCCGTTTTTAAAAAATGTTAAAAATAAATATTTTTTTTAAGATTGAAATATTATTGGGCACAAAACAAAAGTATGTAATGTCAGCTTTAGGCCGGTATTCATAGTCCGATCTTATATTTGAGATCATCTTAAGTTCGAGCTTGAAATGCTACGCAGCTATTTGATTGGTTGAATGAGGTCTTAAGTCAATCTCGGACAAGACTTAAGACCATTTTAAATATAAGATCGGATTATGAATACCGGCCTTATGGCTTCTGCAGACAGGATACGGTAACGTTTGCCGCGCGGCAAAAGACGACACGGTAACCAATCAATTTACAATTTTTCCATAAGAGTGAAAGACGATAGGGGGATCAATCAGGCTATCGCGTCACGATTTGCCGCACAGGAAGCGTTACCGCGTCCTGTCTGCAGAAGCCATTAAGGCCCGGGCACATAAAAAAATTTAAGCCGTAAAACTTAAGACATAACAATTTCAATCATAGGGAATCGTCAGTGCTGCTTACGTTTCAAAACGACAGCTTAAGATCTCAACCGTGATTGGTCGAATTGCTTCTGCTAAAATTTTATGCTGGACTCACACTGCGTCCGATATCCGATATGCGACGTCCGATATCTAATGATAGAGCTTGTTTTTTTTTAGGAATCCTAGCTAGAGTATTATGTTATGTAAATCAATATGGCGACTTAATACTCGATGCTCATATGGTCTTATGTTATGCATAATGCAGCTATTCGTGTGTGAGGGCTTTAAAGGTGGAAGCACATAAAATTGCAGGAGCACATTACCATAAGCATAAGAAAATTGATTGGTTTATTTTTTATGCATATATTTGTGGACCAATCAAATTCCTTATGCTTATGGTTATGCGGCTATGCAATTTTATGTGCTTTAACCTTTAGTCTTCCACCTATGCTCGTTTCGTTACGTGGCTGATGTGCTTTTGTCGTATCACTCGAGACATCTCCGATCAAACACAGTACAATTGGACACAACTGGCTTTGATTGGCTAATCGTGCTTGATTGTGCTGATTACTCTAGGCATTGGTCGATATGATTGGCTGTGTCTAATCGGGCAATCCCCGGCGAACGAATTGTTTTTATCCAAACATATTTCTGCCTCTTGTCTACGTTTCGTTACGAACGTAAGTAATGTAGTACTTTTAAAGAGAAATTTTTTACTTGTTATATATTAATATGTTCAATTCGAGTTATAAATATCATGTACATAACACAATATTCTTTATCAGGGAATTAATTTGATCATTTCATTTATTTATATGAAATATTGAATCAGCATGTGGCTAATGTTTTAGTTAAAATATAGCTCACTAAACATGAAACAGATTCAGAATAAATTGCAAAATATTAAAAGTGACTGTAATTATTCTGTTATATGCAACAATATCAATTCTGCTTATGTGCAATGAAGAATATTATTCCAAATTTTATTCTATTTTATGTAAAACACTACTTTTAAAAAAGAATTGCTTATTTGTAATTTTAACGAAAACATCTACGGGTATTTATAGCGCTAAAGAATGTTTTGGAAATGTATTTTATGTTACATTTTGTATGCAAAGAGTATTGAATTCTAAACAAAAAAATAAATTCGCAACAGAATCATTATGCTTCATTAAAAATAGTAGAGACATTTATGCCTACATGAATTCTGTGACTTTCTAAGAATTTATAAGAAATGTTTATATATTGCAAAAGTGCTAGTAATTTCTATTTCATTTCTCAAAATTATATTTTTCATATTAACGTTTTTAACATTAAAAGGTACATATCGGCCTAAGGTTTCTCGCATGTAAATTCTGTAACTGTAAATATAACCGTGGAAATCAATCAATAACAAATGTGTTTAAATTCTACGGATTCAATAGACGTTTGTTATTGTTTGATTTTCGCGGTTACGACTATGTTAATGGCTACGGAATTCTTGTGCGAGAGCCCAGCACGTGATAAATGCGTGCATACGCATTGCGCTTCTTCCCGCCCTTCTTTTCGCGCTTTTTTCCGCCATGTTTAGTCTTCTACCTATGCGTGTCGTTACGTGTCTGATGTGCTTTTGTCGTATCACTCTTGTTGTAACATGCTCCTGTGGTATCCGATAAGTGCAGCGTTTCTCGTTGTTTTTCCACGGTTTTTACATAACTTTTAATGCATTTTATGCTTTTGTCGTAATACCGCTTTTGTTGTAACTATCGTGCTCATGTTGTATTTTCAAGTAACAATCAGAAGAATATCAAATACATCAAAATATTTTGTGCGAGGAGTGGCGATTGTTCTTATCCAAATATATTTTTGCCTGTTGTCTACTTACCTTTCGTTACTAACGTAAGTAATATAGTACTTTCAAAGAGAAATTTTTTACTCGTGTTAATATGTTCAATTTGAGTTATGAATATCATGTACATAACACAAAATTTTTTCTCAGGGAATTAATTCGATCGTTATATTTATTTATATGAAATATTGAATCAGCATGTGGCTAACATTTCAGTTAACATAAGTTACTAATATGAAACAGATTCAGAATAAATTGCAAAATGTAAAATGTATGACTGTAATTATTCTCTTATATGCAATAATAAAAATTCTGCTTATCTGCAATAAAGAATATTATTCCAAATTTTATTATATTTTATTATGTAACACACTAATTTAAAAAAAGAATTGCTCATTTGTTATTTTAATGTAAAAAATTACGTTTTAAATTAGATAGTGATACTTAATAGTTGCATTTATAAAATACATATTAATTGAGGACTGTGTTGCATTTTGTATTTGAGTAAAGTGTCATTTACATCTGTGAATGTATTCGAGGAGATGGTTACTAAAAATATTAAAAACATGCTTCTGAAACGTATCTTATGATACATGAAATATACAAAGCGTAATGAATTCTGTACGTAACAGAATCATGTTTCATTGATAATAGTAGAGATATTTATGCATAAATGAATTCTGTGACACGTTATTAATTTATGAGAAATATTTATGTATTAATATTAAAAAATTGTTAATAATTTCATTGTAACATTATTATTCAGAAATTTATTATTTTTTAAAATTATATTTATAATAACTTTAAAATTATACATATTTATACTAAGGTTTTTTTTTATTTTTTAGATGGAGGAAATATATGGGAAAAAACCTGGTACTATACTTTATGTTTATGATGATTATACTTACAATAAGGATTCTCGTAATTCAAATATTTTAAGATATAATACTCGTCGCTCTTCAAAATATCCTGGTACCCTGAAAATTGAGAAGGATGGCAAAATACATTTAGTTCAAGATCATACTCATATTCCAATAAAATGGAAAATAAGGCATTCTATCATGAAACAAGAAATGCTGCAACTTTGTCGAGATACATGTTTACCGTTGAAAGAAATATTTGATACTGTCTGCAGAAAGCAAGTATTTTTTAAGTTTTTGCATAGTTTTCAGAACATTATATATGTTTGCGCGCGCGCGCGCGCGTGTGTGTGTGTGTTTGTTCGTTTATAAAATTTACGCAAAATTATCTTTACTTGATTCTTGTTTTAACACTTTTTCTTAATTTTGTGCTATTTACATAATAACTGTTTTTCCAATTCAACATATTTTATAGTTTCGTGAAAAGATTTGTTAACCGTTTATTTGTTAGACAATATATTTTAGTTTTAGTTACATTATCTCTAACTAATTCATGTATGAATTTAGATTTAACATTTATTTTGAATGTTTGTTTAGCACTCTAATTTGATGCTATTGCATTATGATTGTTTATTTATATTTAGTTTATTTTTATTTTGTCAATTTTTCAAGAAATATCTTCAAATATTACAATTCCTTGTACTCAGCTTCTGTACTGATTAATGCTAAAATGATTATTTTCTTTAACACCAGCTGATCATACTCTATAATATGTAGAAACACATTTTGTTGTAGTTCTTCTTGTTTCTGAATCTCCTGCATAATGTGCATCGCACAATATGCCTCTAATAAATTATTTTTTATTATTTTTATATACAGCATCATACTTTTTGTTTTTATTTAAATATTTTAATATGAGTTTAATTTCTAATTTTTTCTTGTGTAGATTTTTTTACAAATCTATTATTATAGACTTTAAGTTTTTCATATAATTTTATTCAAGTAAGCTTCTTGAAATAAAAAAAAATCTTGATGTATTTATTTCAAAATATTTTAATTGTATTTTCTTGTAAGTCCATGAAGTTTTTTTGTATTAAAAATATTTTATATAATAATATAATTTGTAAATATTTTATATAATAATATAATTTGACAAGTTTTAATAATTTAATCAATTTTTAGATCAATCCTGATTGCATTATCAATATCAGACCACCCGTGTCAGCCGAATATCTCAAAAACCGAGAACGGCAGACAAAAATGTTTCCTACAAAAGTTGTAGGGTTTCGAGTATCGCATTATATAGTGATATTAGTATGACCATGAATAGCGTTGTCAAGGTCACGTAAAGATCACCTTCAATTTCTTAAATAGAATCCCTTATTTTTCATTACATATCCTGGTAGCTTATTTCGAGAGCTTTCCAAAACACTGTAATAAATTATTTTTACATGAAGTACTTTTCGAGTTATGAGGCTTGAAAGCATTTCTTAATAATGAGAGGAATCAATTGGTGTAAAGAAAACATATAGTTGCTTTTAAGAAAAAATATGGAATTGTTAATTACAAATTACATATTTCTTCTTAGAAACAACTATGTGTTTTCTTTACATCAATTGATTCCTCTCATTATTTTGTAAAAAAAGTATTAAGGTATGATAATCGAATAATGAATATTTTACAAGATATGGTTTTATGGTTTATGTAAAATTAAGAAATGATTTCAAACCTCATAACTCGAAAAGTACTTAATGAAAAAATAATTTATTATAGTGTTTTGGAAAGCTCTCGAAATAAACTATAAGGTTATGTAATGAAAAATGAGGGATTCCATTTAAATTGAAGGTAATCTTTACGTGACCCTGAAAACGTTATTCAAGGTCATACTAATATTACTACGTAATGCGTTACTCGAAACCCTACAACTTTTGTAGGAAACATTTTTGTCTGCCGTTCTCGGTTTTTGAGATATTCGGCTGGCACGGGTGGTTTGATACATCTGTATGTATATATATATATATATATTGTTACGCCCGCGGCGAGGACTTCGATTAATATCGAAGACGCGCGCAAAGAGATCGGCCGCTCGCGAGTCGCGCGAAATGAATGAACACTTTTGTAAGAAACTAGGAACTTTAATGCTCAACACCACAACACAGAACACTACAAACGGTAACACAGAACGTAATGCACAATATTAGCAATTTGGCTCGGCTCGATACAGAAACGCGTTCGCGCAGCTTGACAGCTGGAACCGAACTCAAATGACAGACGCTGCTGTCAACAACCTCTTGACAACGCGCTTCTTCTCGTTAATCGGCGCTTTCCCGATGAACACGGACATCAGGGCCGTAACACTTGCCCCCTCCTTATTAAATTGTCGTCCCGACAATTAAAGCCAGGAGGACTTTCCAAAATTTTCACGAATTGTCGAGTTCCGTTGTGTCCTCTTGTCCTACTCTGAGCTGCTGCTGCAGATTACTGGACGGCACATTTCCTCTTGAGCTCTGTTGTGTCCTCTTGTCCTACTCTGAGATGCTGCTGCAGATTACCGGACGACACATTTCCTTTTTTTCAATCGACTTTCCCAGAGCTTTCCCTGACGAATGGAATTCCAGCTGCATTTTCTCGTCCTACCCTGAGCTGCTGCCACAGGTTACCGGACAATGCATCCTTTTGGGTTCCATCGAATTAAATTAGCTCAGGAACATAACCCGATACGGGGTCTTCGGACGAGAGGGGGGTAACCACCGTAGACCCAACATCCACGAAGGACTCCTCAAGTCCCTGCCTCGGCATTCGTCCTACGGCCCACGGGAAAACCACGGCTCAAAAACCGTGGGCAAGGCAGCACTTCAAGAAAATTTTCTTTTTCCCTTCCTTAATCATTTCCCTCGTTGTCAAATTCGGAATAATTTCCTTTTAAACAGTAAAAAATAATAAAACGCGAGTGACAAACACCAAACTTTTCTTTCCAAAACTTTCCCTTCGGGCCTCGGATGTAAAACCATTCCCTAATAAAAAAAAATAAATTTGGGAGTCCCTCCCACAATTCTTCGAGGAATTCTCTATCAATGACGATTTGTTCAAGGAAATGATTAGAACCGATACGACCGTTATTAAAACGGACTTGGAATTCACGAAAATTGCCATCCAGGCATTCTAAAGAAAGAATTAATCCCCTTTCCGAGATACATCCGAGTCCGCCCTACTTTACATCAGGGCCGTAACAATATATATATATATATTGCGACGTCGTTGCCCACCTCGAGAACGCCGATCCCGAGGAGGTAGCGTGCAAGCTTTGGCCGATACGGTATTTAACGGTGTAAGGTTTTAAGCGGTATCTCCAAATTACGGTAACGTACGATATCTGGTAGCTCCCCGGAAAGGAGAGTAAAATTGGGCGCCAGGCACGGTATCTCTGCGCCACGATAACGATACGGTAAAGGTAATATTCGATAACCCAGGACTCGGTATGTGGCAGAGGGGCAGGGTTCTTTGTGAATTATATATACTAATTATATATAGTAATTATATATAGAGAGAGATCGCTAGATAATGTGTGGAAGAGAGAGAAATAATCGACACTGAATTAATCTTACTTACAATTACTTAAATAAATTACTAAAACAAATTACTAAAATATATTAAACAGTCAAGATACAGAGTAAACGACGTCACAGAGACAAGAATAATATAATATATAAAATTTTGTAGATAAGAAAAAAAAATGAAATAAGAAAGAACAGATAAATCTCGGAATATAAACAGCTGATAATACAAATGTGAAAGACAAGCGACTTAAGACTTATAACGGATAACGCGAAGGTCACAAATAATCATAACGGAAATAATCTATTTATAATGCGCGACTACGGTGAAATGCAGCGGTGAAAACGATACGAAAATGGTTATAATACGTATCTCATAAATCGTGATAAAAAAGCTCAGATAATAATTAACAGTGAAGTAATCTTTAATACGCGAGATACAAGAATAAGTCAGATTTCAGAACACGTTCGGAGTTGTGAGACTCGCCACAAGATTTCGATATAAATTGAACTGTTTCCTACAATAAACAGCGGTAATTAGCGGTAATCAATTACAAGATAAGACTCGCGATCGGAGTACAGCAGACGCGTACAATTTCGGAACACATTCAGAGGCACGAGCCTCAGGCGAATCTCGATATTAATCGAGCGAAACTTTATATAATATTTAACGGTAATTTATGATACAGATATTCGAAAGTAACGGATAACGAGCAGAAAATAATGACTGAATATACTTTTCGGATAGATTCAACTGCACACGTCTCTCCAAAAATTTCGATATAAATCGAATTAGATTTTATACAATATTTGACGGTAACTTCTACTGCAGATAATTAATAACGGTCGATGCCGACTGATAGACAACAAATGAATATAATTTTAGTATAGGTTTGACGGCATACGTATTTTGCACTATTTCGGTATAAGTCGAATCGAATCTCCTTTACGATAATCGGCGATGATATTACACAATATATATTTGGCAGAAAACAAAGGCTTCGCTTAACGGTAGCTTCAAGGGTGTTTTTGCGGAAACTGTTTTACTCTATTTAACGGTCTTATCGCGACCTTTTATACTTGGCAATAACGACTCGATGTTCAAACAATAGAATCTTCAAAGGAGTGATAACGGTAATATGTTTCGGCGGAGATTTCGCGTTGAATAATATTCTTGCGGAGCCATTTTTCTCATTTACGGTAACCCGTGCTCGCGAAGAAATTTTCCGCGTAAATCCCGCTTTTCGGTACGCGATACGAAACGGCCAAAATTGCCACGTCACGCTAGCACTTAAATTTCGGCACGGAACGTAATGATAACATAAACGATATTAAAACGGCACGATACAATATTTGACGATACGAAACGGTACGGAATTTTACTGTACTGCACGTGACTGTCGGTACGAACCCCCCTGAGAGGGACAAATCCGCGACCCCGGGTGTCAGCTGGCATCCGGTAACGGTAACTAACGCGAGATAAGCACCCAGGCTTTTTTCGACGATAGTGCGAGATGACTGGTACACGGAATTGACGCCAGCTGTTCCCGGGAGAAAATCGAGCGTCTACCTGAGCGGCGGCTTACATTTTCGAAGTGACGGCTTCCTCGGAGGGTCGTCTCCTCTGGGCTCGCGACTAATTGAACTTGCTCGAGGCTCACCGAAGAAGAATAGTGAAGAATATTAACTGCGTCCGCAAGGCCCTCGGATCCCGCGCCGATCTTCCGCGCATTCCATCAATTTTCGGAGAAACAGGGAGTTGATTCTCCGCCCCCTTAGGAGTCACAGCTGTAGGACGGCATTGCCCTTGCGCAGGGGCCCAGGATCCACGTGCGACGGTATCTGACGGTAGTTCTGATCCTTGTAGACGGGATCGGCTGGCCAGGCCGGTCCCGTCTTTTTCGGAATCCTCTTCATTTTCCAGTCGGCCGCCTGGGAGGTTGTTTTCAGTTTCGTCGTCCGGATTTTTTGCCGTCTTTTAATTTGAAATTATTCGGTTTTAATGTTTTGCAGAATTAAGAATAGCTACGGCGCGGGATCTCATTACATCACCTTTCGTTTTCCTGCGGCATCTTCGATATCTTCCTATACGGCTCCCTCTGCTCTAGGTATCTCGCTGTGTCTTCATTTACAAATGGCGGTATCGCACGCACGCACAGTAGCTGCACTCTATTCACGGATTTTACATTCAAGCTAAAATAAATCTAAATGATCGAATTATAATTAATCTTGGTTCCCTCTCAGGCGCGAGGGACGACCCCGCGCACGCTTTTTCCCTCGGCGGAGGCTCTGTGACGGAGCTCAAAAGCGTCACGTCACAATATATATATATATATATATATATATATATATATATATATACAGGGTGTCCCATTTTAATCCATCCAGTGGAATATCTCGAAAACTAAGCTCGGGAGAGAAAAATGTTTCAGACAAAAGTTGTTTGGTTTCGAGGGAGCCATAAGATGGTACCATTGGTTTGACTTTGAAGAGTCATTTGAAGGTAACGTGAAGGTCACCTCAATCTTTTTAAATGGCACCTCCTATTATTTATTACATATTCTTGTAGCTGACCTCGAAAGCTTTCCAATACACTATAATAAAATATTTTTTTGTTGAGTACTTTATGATTTCGAGGGATCTATCTGATGGTGACCTTGAATTCGACCTTGAGATCGACCTTCAAGGTTATTTGAAGGTCAAAGTGTTTTTTTTTATGGGAACCCCTATTTTTGATTGTATATTCTTATAGCTGACCTCAAGAGCTTTCTAAAACACTATAATAAAATATTTTTCCCTCAAGCATTTATCGAGTTATGAGCTTCAAATCATTTCTTAATTTTACATAAACCGTAAAATATCTTGTAAAATATTCACTTTTCGATTATTTTACCTTAATACTTTTATGTACAAAATAATGAGAGGAATCAATTGGTGTAAAGAAAACATACAGTTGTTTTTAAGAAAAAATATGGAATTGTTAATTGCAAATTACATATTTTTTCTTAAAAACAACTATATGTTTTCTTTACGCCAATTGCAAATTTCGTCTGAGCCATTTTTTTGTACAAGTACATCCCAACGTTTTAAAAGGGTGGGACGGGTGGTCTGAAACACCCGGTATACTTATATACATATAAGCAATATAAAAATTATTACAATATAATTGATTATTAATTATTAATAATAAATAATTATTATTTATTATTAATTATTGTTATTACTATTAAAAATTATTATTATCAGAATAGGTGTATTTTCGTAGTAGCATTTATCAAATAAATCTTTTTAATAAGGATATGTAACTGTAGGAAGAATGAATGCCTTTAATCCGAATAACGCACGCCTATACGACGTACTAACGTGAATTGAACGCTTTTTTCCAAGATAGCATGCGATGATGCGAACTATTGAACAAACTAGAAATGAATGCTTTTAATCCGTATAACGCACGCCTATACGACGTACTAACGTGAATTAGACACTCTTTCAAGATAGCATGCGATGATGCGAACTACTGAACAAACTAGTGTGACGTCCCGCCATTTTAAAAATTACTAGATCTAGTTACTATTCGCTTATCCATCTTGCTTCTTTATTATAACCATGGAGTAAGAACGAATATTCGATTTTATTAATTATAATCCGAATTTATTCATTATTATTATAGATTTTAATTTTAACATTCAACACTTGCTTACCGTTCCTATTATACACGGTTATTTAATCTGCTAATTAACTATGTACCCCTTAACCAATACATAATAAGGACTTTTTATACATATTAAATTTAAAAAACTAGGTTTAAATAAATGCGACCAAAATAGATAATTACGTAAATAAGGTATTTCAAGGAAATTATTAAATTAATTTTAAAATGAATAACTACCAAACCATTTTAACTCTTTGAAATGCTTTATTTAAACTCATTATTAATTCACAACCAGTGTAAATAATTTCCTTTATATGCTGTAACCTAAATTTGACTATTTTATCTAAATTGAGTTATATTTCTAAATCTTTTCCAAAATATAAGGGAAGTTATACATATAACGACTCTATAATCTCACTACCATTGCGTTAGACATTAGTATTAAAATTAAGAACGAATAACTTTTGCGCGAGGTAATCAAAGAGGAAGTCATAAATATGTCAAACATCGACTTTTCGGAGACGTCAACCGACACCTCCGATGAAATTCACGCGTTACCCTTTGATCACCGCCGCGTTTCAATGAAAAGATATCTATGTCTAAACAATTGATAAGAAATTCGGTGGTGCTTCCGAGAACGACGTGGTCCGATGAAGAGATCACCTTACTCGAGAATTCCTTTAGCAAAAGATCATGCAAGTAACAAAGGAATTACCAGTATATAAACCCCGGATTTCGGGCGCGAAACACAGTAGTAATAATAACCATTCAGTAGAAAGGACTTGCTACCAGTCGTTTGTCAAGTGTCGCTATTATTCGTATATTCTAGCCATTAATAATAATTAAGTTAACTTTTGTCAATTTGCTATTCCTCTCGGTGGATTTTGAATAAAGAGCTATAATTGTGCATATCTACCGTGTCCATTTTCTTGGAAAGACCCAGACCTCCCATATACGAAGGCGACTACAATCAACAGAATTTCATCTCGGGGTGGTAAGTACCAGATTCTTTTATATTCTTTATTTTAATCTCTCATTTTCAATTGTTCGTTCACCTTCCTTGCATTCATTATACTTCCTGAAACAAGAAATAAAAGATTAAATGAATAAATAATAATACTGTCAAGCAACGGCATGCTGCTGATAGTATTCCTCTTCTAGTCAGCATAAAATTGCAATACTTTATCACTTTATTCTGGCAAGCGTCAAGATAATCATTAATTAAAATTATATAGCTCTCATCCGTTAAGCGTCGAGTACCTCCTTCCTTTAAGATCTCTCCAGGCATCCTCTGTCATGCCGGAGACTTCTGCATTCTCCTGTTCTTACTCCAAAAAGATTCATTACTAGTTTAGCCGACCCCAGATTTCCATCGTCTCCGGGCATCCACTGTTATGCCGGAGACATCCTAATTTCCTTAAATCAATTCGTTAATCGGCGTTTCACGGAATATATAAACGAAATTTGAAATTATATAATCTACTGCATTCAACTCAAACGTCTTTCCTCCTACAGGGAAACAGCATCTTCTCGGTGCCGCCTGAAAACTTTCTTGTTTCTCCCTTTTCCTGTCGCTTCCGGGCATCCTCCGTCATGCCGGATGCATCCTAATTTCCTTACTCTTATACAAACTCCTTCATCCTAACGTTACTTCCCCTTAAGCGTCCCGTCGTCTCCGGGCATCCTCCGTCATGCCGGAGACATCCATATCCTTGTAAATTACTGACGTTTTAGTTGAGATAAATAAAAGGAAATATATCTCATTGTAAAATTCGATCACTCGAGTTGACGCTAATCAGATAGTAACATCAACAAAAGAGAATAATTTCCTCAATCAATGGTGAACTCGCAACTAAATTCTAAAAAGAAAAGACATAGAGCTGGGAAAATAACCAGAGAATACCGTGATATCTCTCGATTCCGTCGATATCAAAGAATAAAGGCAAACTCAAATCCTAGTTACATAAAATCCGTTAGAAGGGTCTTCTTCCCTGAAAGTTTTATATCAGCTCTAAAAACCAAAGCTAAATTTCTATTTTATTTACCTCTAAAATTTATATCACAGAAATTCTATCAATCTATTACTGCAAACATAGAGTTCGACTCTTTCTACAACTATTACCTAGAAATCATCAAATATAAGGCTATCACTGTAGGCCCATCCTCTGAACAAGGAGATCTAATAAATCAATTAAAATATCAATTACCAGAAAACCACTATGAAATAGAGAATCTCCTACAAACTCTCCAATGAAGCCTTCTTGTAGTGATAAAGATTTTTTCGCGCTAACAACCGACGAACAAACTCAAATCCTCGAAATCTTATTAGAATTCATAGCTCACTATATCTCGGGTGATATTGATATCGATCAATTAATGTTTTTGATAGAGAATTTTGAAATTCCATTCTAATAAATATTTAGTATACACGTATATAATCTCATCTTAAAACTTCGCGGCTTCCACAATTTTTTCGTTATCGATAAGTCAGATCCTCGCTCTCGGCATCCCCAAGGTATAGCCGGTGTAAGCAGGTTGCCTTGAAAATAAAGAGAGCGCACTTTACTCTAGAACCGAGGTATCTGGGGGAAAAGTAAGTCACTGAGACGTGACATCGTAAAATTTTGGTGGCAGCGGTGGGATAGCCAAAGGACTGACGAAGATTTTCACGGATAAATAAAGGCACGCGAATATATATATATCTCTCTAAATATTTAAAATTCATCATATAATCATGCCTAATACACGATCAACCGTTTCTGAGTCAAGCGATACCGTAAGTCGTGCGGAATTAGAAATACTTAATAAAAGAATGACCGAAAAGGAGAAAATGCTAAAGGAACAAGCTCAAGCTTTGCAAATTAAACAACAAGAATTGACCATATTACAACAAAATATCGAGAGTAGAAATGCAAATGCTGGCAATGGACAGATCGATATAATACTAAACACACTGCAAGAACAAATCTCTGCTTTAAGTTCCTTACCCCTCCAAATAGAAAATTTAAATCAACGCGTTGCCCAACTTTCCCATTCAAACGCAGATTTACCTCCTACGCAACAACCGATTTATGACCATATCCCCATAAGAAATCCTCCTTACGGATCCAGTCCGACGGACACTTCTCCGATTCGTCTTAAAGATGTAGTTGATTCAATTCCGAGATATGACGGGCACAACATTTCGGTCTTCCATTTCACTAAAACATGTGAACGAGCTTTAGAATTAATTCCTTGTTATCAGGAATATCATTTAGTACAATTAATAATTAATAAACTACAGGGACATGCCTATGCCGCTATTGAAGGCACAGAATGCGAAACTATTATTGAACTTACCAAACGATTGAAAAATATTTTTGGCCCCAATAAATCTACCGATCAATATCGCGGTGAATTAGCAAACATTTATATGAAACCGAATGAAAATATTTTCGATTATATTGGAAGAGTAAAAGAATTACGCACAGCTATTATTCATCAAATTGAGATGAGTGTTAAAGACAGTTTTGTAAACGGTCTCCCTTCTGATCTTCTAATCCGCGTTAAATTGGAAAGATATTCCTCGTTAGACAATGCCATTATATCCGCCATACAACTTTCTAAAACTTTGGAAGCAGAAAATGCGCGCAAACGAATTACGTCATCATATAAACCTAATACTTCGCCTCGTGCGGATTTCATAAAGCCTCCTCAATCCATTAATCAAACACCTAGTAATAATCCTCAACAAATACTTCCCCGGATCAGCGCAACTCCCTTTATAAAACCCCTCGTTCCTGGTATACCCGGTCCCAATTTTCCTGCTGGGAAAATCTGCCGATACTGCAAAGCCCCTGGACATCTAATCGATGAATGTCGGAAACTCGCTTATAGGCGATCGGTTGAAAATAATCCTTCGCAATCCTCTACTAATAATAATCAGAATAATCCGGGAAACGCACAGAGCGTTCCGGTAATCACCGACGTCCGCCGGAACGAAGCTCAAATCGGACGTCCTCAACAAGTCCCCATAACCATTGCGCTACCTCAAACCTCAACAACTGTCCTATCTCCTGTACCGAACCAATAAATGAAAACGCAAAATATAATAGTCTACCTTCTGTCATTCTCTCTTCTACTGATTTAAAGAATAAATGCTCTTTCATGATCGACTCTGGCTCCGGTGTTAACCTAATAAAACAACACCTCATTAAAGCAAATGTTATCATAAACAACGAAAAAACATTATCTCTTCAAGGTATATCCTCTAAACCTGTTCCTACTCTAGGTTTTGTTACTATTCATTTACTCAACCGACCCACTGATTTTTACGTGATTCCAAACACGGTCAGTTTTCCTCAAGACGGTATCTTAGGAAATGTATTTTTAAAAGAACGAATGGAAAATTAGATTATAAAAACAAATTGCTGCATTATGACGACTCTAGCATTCCATTTTTAGAAACAACTCTTATCCATGTAAAGAAACGATCTGTTACGCCATTTTTTGTCCATGTTGCTAACTCTGAAAAACAATACGGGTATATACCGCGCTTTGTACCGTTCGAAAAGGTTTATTTCGGAGATGCTATTGTTAAGAACACTAATGGAAAAGCTTATCTACCTATTTTTAATACTTCTGAATCAGAATACGATATAGAAGTTCCCGTGGTTGACTTACAAGACTTCCATTTTCTCAACGAATTCACATCCCCATGTAATGTCGTCAAATCCCGAGGGAATGAGACTAGTGAAGGGATTGAAAATTCTCATATAACATCTTGTAAGGAAACCGACTTTAGAAATATCACCGCGACCTTAGGGCTCCCAGTGATCAGTAATCATACTATAAACAATGTCGAAAACCCTCTGTATTTTATCGAGACTCAAAATAACAATACTTCTGAGGAAGTTTACCGCGACCGCGCGTCCGCTGTTATGCAACTTTTGCGATTAGAACATTTAAATTCTGAGGAATCTGATAATGTCAAATCGTTAATTCTTAATCACTCTGATAGATTTCATCTCCCTCATGACAAACTTGAAGCTACTAACGCTACTCAACATTTCATATCTACTACGGACGAAATTCCTATCCATACGAAACAATACCGATTTCCCCCGATACATAAAGATGAAATAAACAAACAAGTTAACGAACTCTTGTCTCATGATTTAATCGAATATTCGACCTCACCTTATAATTCCCCCGTATGGATAGTACCCAAGAAACCAGATTCTTATGGTAATAAGAGATGGCGAATGGTCATCGATTACCGTCGTCTTAACGAAAAAACGATAGGAGACGCCTATCCTCTCCCTAACATAACCGATATCCTTGATCAATTAGGGTCTGCCAAATATTTTTCTGTCCTCGATTTAGCTTCCGGATTCCATCAAATTCCCATGGGTTCCAAGGATGCTCCCAAAACTGCTTTTTCAACTCCTTATGGACACTACCAATTTAAAAGAATGCCCTTCGGTTTAAAAAACGCTCCTGCAACATTCCAAAGGTTAATGGATAATGTTCTTTCCGGATTACAGGGAAATGAATTATTTGTATACATGGATGATATTGTCATATATGCAAGATCATTAAAAGAGCATGAAATTAAATTTAACAAATTAATGCAAAGATTACGAGATGCAAGCTTAAAATTACAACCGGATAAATGTGAATTCTTACGACATGAAGTAGCTTATCTCGGACATATAATCGGATCCGACGGGGTTAAACCTGATCCAAATAAAATAAAATCTATAGCTGAATTTCCCGTGCCAAGAACCGCGAAAAATATCAAGCAATTCCTGGGTTTGGCCGGATATTACAGACGATTTATTCCAAACTTTTCTAAAGTCACCAAACCACTAACCGATTTACTAAAGAAAGATAATACTTTTAATTGGCAGATACATCAAGCAGAAGCGTTTAATACTTTAAAACTCTCCTTATGCTCCGAACCCGTACTCCAATACCCCGATTTTACTAAACAATTTATCCTAACTACCGATGCATCGGGATATGCTATCGGAGGAGTGCTAAGCCAAGGACCTATTGGGAAAGACTTACCAATAGCCTATACTTCTCGTATTTTAAATGGTGCCGAACAACGTTATTCCACAATTGAAAAAGAATGCTTGGCAATAGTTTACTGCGTTAACCATTTTCGGCCTTATTTATATAGGAGAACATTCATCATCATAACCGATCACAAACCATTAGTTTGGCTTCATTCAATTAAGGATCTTTCCTCTAGATTGTGGAAATGGAGAACAAAATTAGCTGAATATGAATATGAGATACAGTATAAAAAGGGAAGTTTAAATAATAATGCCGATGCCTTATCCAGAAATCCTCCTACCAATTGCGTTGTACCCTTTTTCGCTGCTAATGACTCCGATAATTCCTCTAACAATTCAATTTCCTCCGAACGTCAAAGACCCGACATGGCGTTATCCCCACTATCCGAATTTTCTCCGTATAATTCACAATCTGAAAATGACGAACCTACGTTAGAATAACATAATATAGTAATACATGAATATTCTAGTGATAATGATGAAGATAATGATGAGCTGATGATCGATAATTCAGACTATAGCGAAGATCACATATATGAGGAAATTTTTGATGTTAACGAAGAATATCAAAATCTCGACCAACTTGTTATTACTGAAACCCGGGACAGTTTACTAAAACAAGCAGACAACCACGTAATATTTGTTTATTCAAATGGAACCCCTTTTGATAACGGTGCCAAAGAATATCAAACCGCAAATCTATTACCAGAATTTCAAGATCTTACTTATGAAAGAGCTAATGTAAAAACCTTCGATCAAAGGACATTAATATCAATTCCCATTAAACTCGATAATCGAACGCGAGTAGAAGCTCAATCATTAGAAAACTGCATGCAATCACTCTTAGACGTAGTGACAGAATTACAATTAACTTCATTCAGTATTAGGAAAACCGATCATTTTGACGACTTACCGTGCCACCATATAATAAGTCGGATTCAGGCATATTTAAGAGAATTACCGTTTTGCATTACTATTTGCAAAAATTTGGTACAAATTCCTCCTGTTGAACAACGAGAAGCATTAATAATAGAAAATCACGCGTCAGCACATGGTGGACATAAAGGCATTACTAAAACTTATAACCGATTAAGACCTCATTATTATTGGAGCACCATGAAAAGGGATATACAAAATTTCATTCAAAAATGTCGTCAATGTCAATTAAAGAAATTAACGCGAATAAAAACGAAACAGCCCATGATAATCACAGATACTCCCGGCTCAGCATTTGATAAAATATCTTTAGATATCGTAGGCCCCCTTCCCATTACAACTTCCGGATATCAATATATTCTAACCATGCAGGATTTGTTAACAAAATACTCAATAGCCGTTCCGTTAAGAGACGCGACCTCCCTATCCATAGCTGATGCATTCGCAAAGAACTTTATTTGTATATATGGAGCTCCTAAAGCTATTCTCACAGATCAAGGAACTAACTTTTTATCCGCCCTGATACGTAATTTAATAAATAAATTCAAAATTCAACATTTTAAGACCACAGCTTATCACCCACAATCTAACGGGTCGATCGAAAGATCACATCATGTATTAGTAGAATATCTAAAAACTCAAATTTGTAAAGAAAAGGAATGGGATAATTATATTAATATGGCAATGTTTTCATACAATACCAGTGTCCATGAAGGAACTAAATTCTCACCTTTTGAATTAGTCTTCGGTCATATAGCACGATTACCTTCCGCTCATGTACCAATTGATGCAAATCTCGAACCCACTTACCAAGATTATTTGACAAATTTATTTAATCAGGTTTGCGACCTGCAAGAAGAAGCACGTCAAAATCTTATAAAATCTAAAGAGAAAAGCAAACATTATTACGATAAAAGGTTGAACCCTCAAAATTTTCGCGAAGGTTCACACGTATTCTTATTAAAAGAACCCGCGAAGGGGAAATTCTCCGATCAGTATACTGGATCCCATAAGATTATAGAAGTTCTATCTCACGGCAACGTAAAAATTATGGTTAAAAACAAACCGCGAATTGTGCATGTCAATAAATTAAAAATTTCCCACATTGAACCCGGATGAAAAACTAATACACTATCTTTGGTTTCAGATACATTGGCTTCGCCAACCAAAATGTCACCTTTTCTTTTATCTTGTATCACCACCCTCGTTTCTCTAACATATTAAACCCATGATTATCCATTTCATTATAACCGACTTCACTGCACTTATACTAGATGAATTTTACCTCTCTCCTAAAATCCAACTTTCTCCCACTATCATTTAAATCCAAAGAAATATACAAACATGCGATTTATCATCAATCTCAAAATCGTAACGGTATCATACTCTTATTATATAATACTAAATCACGCAAATCATATATCTTTTTGTTTATAATGAGGAAACTCAATCCGGTTGTTAAATTATAGAATTTGAATTTCCTCAGTAAAGAAAATTTGTGAAATTGAGAAAAGAAATAAGAAAGAATGTGAATATGGTAGACGAAAAAAAAACAAACAAAAGAAGCACTTGAGAATTAATGAAAGAGTGTCGAATTACGGGTCAAACCAAATGTAAACGATAGTAGAGACAAACCCTAACATTCGGGGATAGACACAGGTCAGTACTGTTACGTCCGGTGGACTTCACGATTCTGTTCTTTCATCGAAACGTTTCTTAGAAGTAATCAACGATTGGGTTGAATTTAAAAGGAAACCCAACTCGGATAAACAAGCAAAGTGGCCAGTCGAGATAGCGCTACGAAAATTTAAATAAAATTTTAATTTACGAGTCTCGGAAATATAAGAAATTCAATCCATGCGTATCAATGGATCGTCTCAGAGACTTTGAAATAAGAGCCTTGGTCATCGGGAAATTGACCAAAAAAGTAAATACGAGCAGAGCCATAAAATTAATATCGCACGTGCGCTGGATCAATAGGCCATTCTCAATCAAATCGTAGGAGATAAAGAAATCAGGTCGCTCCCACTCTCTACTGGATGGTGAAGCCAAACCTTAAGAAAAAGGGCTTAATCAATTAGAGGTCTAAGACACCCTCTCTTCCTAAAAATCTAACTCCTTGGCCCTAAGAAGGGAGTAATAGAAATCATTTGATTCGATTTTCAAAGATTCCCACCATCCAGTAAGGAGGAGGAGCAACTACTTTAAAAAATGCAAGCGCAAGGCGCGAGCGCTCACTTGGTCTCTAATTTATTAGTTCATTAAGTTCTCTAGTTCATTAGTTCACTTGCGTTCACTAATAAGTACTAACTAGCACTATAAGCAGTACAGTTGATAGCTCCAATCAAGATTCAGTTATTCAATTTTAAAATTATATAGCCTCGGGGATCCTTTTCTTGCATTATGCAGTTAAGTTATTAATTTGTTTTATATCACAGTGAAAATGATTTTGTTAACATTTAATCGTGCATCATGTGAAATTTCTGATGAACATCTTTATTACTCGGCTCTTCATGTTATCAACCTCCGACTTCAGCCATTGTAATTTTATCAACGCATTTATTTTTGTGATTCCAACGAATTGTGAGTAAATTTGAGCAAATTTTCTCCTTTTTCCATATCTTACTATCTCATAATTTAAACACCTATGTCTAACAAATAATTTTAAACAGTTTAATAATCATTAAATCTTTACTAATTTACTATCAATCAATCAATTAATCCTTGTTTCACCTCTCCTCCAGCCTCATTCCTTGTTCTTCCTAATTCGCCTAGAATCTCCGAAAGGCGATTCGCGAATAAATCTATCCTACGATCTTTATTTATTCGCTCTGGATTTCAGCATTGGAATTCGCGAATAAATCTCCTAAGATCTTTATCCATTCGTTCAGGATTTCAGCATTGGAATTCACGAATAATTTCCCTGTTCGTTGAGAATCTCCGCAAGGCGATTCACGAACATTTCTCTGTTCGTTGAGAATCTCCGCAAGGCGATTCACGAACATTTCTCTGTTCGTTGAGAATCTCCGCAAGGCGATTCACGAACATTTCTTTGTTCGTTGAGAATCTCCGCAAGGGGGTTCGCGAACAATTCCCCGTTCATTGAGAATCTCCGCAAGGCGGTTCGCGAACGATTCCTTAATTTTCATTTCCTTTTAATTGCCTTTTCTGATTTATTTATCAACAATTCGTATTGTTTTCTATCTTTATATTTCGTTTAAGCTCTTCTTTATATATATTTAACTCTTCATTTCTATTTTTCTTTACTCCCTTTCATTTTCTTTTAATTTCCCATTCCTTGCATTATTATTATTATTTATCCTTTTTTTTTTCTTTTCTTCCCCTTTATATTATTTCCTATGTATTATCACTACTTTGGGAGAAATCATTGAAATAGATGAATAATTTTCGAACTTAGACATGGCGAATCGTTTATCTTAATTTTATTATTGTATTTTAATTTGGACCTGTGTTTCGAATTTAGAAAATTTTAATTTTAATTATAACATACTCGAGAATATATACATACACGCACACATACTCATTCATGCATAACTATAACTGCTAAGATGTATTTTTCTTTCCTTATATTTTTTTTTTTTTATATAATATATGTATTTTTTTTAATTTAATGTAGAATTTAATTATTTAACCCGTTCTCTTCCCTAAATCCCGAGATCGCACTAGGTCCTATCCCGCGTAACAAGGATTAGATTCCTTTACCGAAAAGGGACCACCGAACGAATAGGCGTAAAAACGCAGAGTTAAAGAGACCTTCGGTCGCTGACCTGTATCAGGCCCTTCACATTCGTTCGACCCGATCCATACACACGCCCGAATAAAGTGTGTCACGGGGTAAGTAAGTTACGTTCTTCCATACAGCCCATCCTTCAGGGTCCGGACGTAACAGTACGTTACCGGGAACCTTAGAGAAAAGACGCAAGGAAAACGCACTACTATCAAAATAAAGTAAGGAAAATAAATTGATAAATAAAATTTAATTAATAATAATTAAATAGTAAAAAGAATTACCTATCCTTTCTTAGAATGTGTATCCCCGTAGCGTACAAACCTAGAATCCACCAATTACTGCGGGATTTTCCTGGATTATACACGGCAGAGTGCGTGCAGAGGATCGGGAAATGGGTACCAGCCGATGGCAGCATATATTGCCATGATTGCCCCTTAAGGGGCCATTCTCTTGAACTTTTGTTGAGGTCCATTCGCGAACCATTCTACACTCACGAAGTTATTGAAGGACGTATCGAAGAACTTCGGTGCAAGGAGTGTCGAAGACCTGTTCAGACAACAACCCAATCAATCCTCTCGTGCGAACAATGCTTCGATGCGTACACTACGGCACATCGCATATTAAGCGAACAGCACGACTTAAATAATTTAAGCTCACTTCGTTATGATGTAGACGAAGATCACGTAACCGAATTAATAATAGCACCCGAACTTCCTCCCCCTGAAAATATAGATGAAATTCGGGAGAATCTTCTAGAATTCGATAACGCATAATTATTATAACTATTAGCATAACTATTAATAAGTATATTTATAGTATATTATAAGTAAATTTTCATTATCTATGTCATGAATACATATATATATATATATTAGTATAATTGTGAAAAAATTTTTATAAAAAAAAAATATAAAAAAAATATATATATATACATATAACCATAGAGCATTAATTACTTTCATTATTACCGTACCTTTACTTTAATTGCTTAAAGCTTCATCAACTAATTCAATAAGAATATTAATAACTAACCAAGATTCTTAGTAACTAGTAAGATTGACATAGAAAAATAAAATAAAAAGGAAAAGAAATATTAATTAAACAAAATATATGTTATAACTGTAACAAAAATATATATATATATATTGTATAATTACAGAAATGTTAGCTTACCTTGCGATAATAATCATTACGAGGGCCAGCGATGCTCTCATCGGATTCGATTGCGGCGGACAACATCTAAACATTACCTCGGTATCCTTGTTAGATGTTGGCGAATGTAACCTCGATTACCGGAAACCTAATACAAGCGATACGTATGTTCAACTCTTGCAACTTTCTGACTATAATCATGCGGAAGTTATTCAGTGTAAAGTTGAAATATCTCGAACAATTTACCACTGCGGAATGCACTCACATGTCTCCGTAGTCCAGAACGGAAGAGCGGACTATATCCACGAAACTGGATACACACAGTGTTTAAGAATGTTCCAAGATGGAACGCTCTCTCTAGGAGTCGGAAACCTTGTGTATGGATTGAAGACTAATCAGACCACTCATCGCAGTCTCACCCTAGGAGGCCGGATAGGCCATGATGGAAGCTGTAAGGGCACTCAGTATTCTGACCCCTACGGAACCTGGGACGATGTCGTGGTCCAAGCTTCAGTCAAAATATCCATGAAATCCTCACACGTCCCTGTGCAATTAAATTCCGGAAAAATAATATTAAAATCCGGAACTGTATGTACGTTTAGCGAAAGCTTCTGTATTGACTCAGATGATGGATATACTTACTGGAAACCTGTGCCTACATCATCTTGCAATTTCCACCAATATGATGTCCTCTACGAAGGCCCAACAACGGTAATTAAAGATGATGTGACCGACCCCTCATCCACCAGTCGTCTACAGCTTAACGACGCAAGATATTACCTTTGCTCTCACTAAAACCAGAGAACAACCTTTATGCGGATACACCTTACTGGGCACGGAACATCCAAAATTATTCATTCTCGAAACAAAGGAAGAAAGTACGTTCTTCCATCGAGGTATCATCCCAGTGGACAATTTAGACATCTTCGCTTATATGAATTCAAAATTCGTATACGTAGAAAAACATGTTCGCCATCAGATGACCTCCTTGTATCACAAAGTTATGCAACAGAAATGCGAACTAGAAAGACAGGTTATAACTAATGCCTTGTCATTTGCCACTCTTCAACCAGATGAATTCGCATATCAATTAATGAAGGGACCAGGCTACATGGCAGTAACAACTGGAGAAGCTATACAAATCATTAAATGCATACCTGTGGACGTTATAGTGAGAAAAACTAAAGAATGTTATGCCGAGTTACCTGTAACTGTACGTAACTCCTCGTTCTTCTTAACTCCCAAATCCCGAATAATCACTAAATTTGGGAATCAACGTGAATGTAGTTATGAACTACCCACCATGTACCGTATTGAAGACACCTGGGTGCAGTTCACACCTGATGCGCAAGTCAGACAAGCAGCCCCGCAGCAACTGCAACCCATGACGACTCTATCCTGGAAGTACTTAACGCCAGGACCGCTCGCTATCAGTGGAATATATTCTGAAAAGGATATAGAAAAGTTGAGAGACCACATTATGTTTCCCGCAGAGAAACCTGCCCTCCTCAATACTGTTGCCAGAGGACTTACCGGCCATTCCATCAACGGAGATTCTATCTCTATGTACAGCCTACTGGACGAAGCCTCACTCAACAAAATAGTTGATAATACCGCTTCCCGGGTATGGAAAGGGTTTGTCACCTTCGGCTCCGCAACCGCTGGAATATTCGGCATCCTGCTAATCGTCCGCATTATTAAACTTGTGGTCGATACAACTATCCACGGATACGCTTTACATACAGCATACGGATGCAGCATGCATTTACTCGGAGCCATCTGGAGTTCTGTCACACATTTGCTATTACACCTTGCACATGGACCCGTCAACAAAAAGGATAGCATCCAAACCAGCGAAACACCGTCGCCGACTCCAACCGCACCTGAAAAATTAACGACAAAGGAGACTACAGGAAGAAGCAAATCCACCGATGTTATTGTCGAGCCAGTGTCCTCAACCTCTGAACTTGATTCATACCAGACCCTAAGGGATCGATTAAGAACCCTAGAACAAATTCCTACGAGCACATCGGAATTTGTTCTTAAATAAGGGGGGAGGTATGACGTCCCGCCATTTTAAAAATTACTAGATCTAGTTACTATTCGCTTATCCATCTTGCTTCTTTATTATAACCATGGAGTAAGAACGAATATTCGATTTTATTAATTATAATCCGAATTTATTCATTATTATTATAGATTTTAATTTTAACATTCAACACTTGCT
The DNA here is from genome assembly GCF_003227725.1 of Camponotus floridanus. Taxonomy (NCBI): domain Eukaryota; kingdom Metazoa; phylum Arthropoda; class Insecta; order Hymenoptera; family Formicidae; genus Camponotus; species Camponotus floridanus. Next base: position 20,223 of record NW_020229426.1, on the reverse strand, counting down.
TACCGTTCCTATTATACACGGTTATTTAATCTGCTAATTAACTATGTACCCCTTAACCAATACATAATAAGGACTTTTTATACATATTAAATTTAAAAAACTAGGTTTAAATAAATGCGACCAAAATAGATAATTATGTAAATAAGGTATTTCAAGGAAATTATTAAATTAATTTTAAAATGAATAACTACCAAACCATTTTAACTCTTTGAAATGCTTTATTTAAACTCATTATTAATTCACAACCAGTGTAAATAATTTCCTTTATATGCTGTAACCTAAATTTGACTATTTTATCTAAATTGAGTTATATTTCTAAATCTTTTCCAAAATATAAGGGAAGTTATACATATAACGACTCTATAATCTCACTACCATTGCGTTAGACATTAGTATTAAAATTAAGAACGAATAACTTTTGCGCGAGGTAATCAAAGAGGAAGTCATAAATATGTCAAACATCGACTTTTCGGAGACGTCAACCGACATCTCCGATGAAATTCACGCGTTACCCTTTGATCACCGCCGCGTTTCAATGAAAAGATATCTATGTCTAAACAATTGATAAGAAATTCGGTGGTGCTTCCGAGAACGACGTGGTCCGATGAAGGGATCACCTTACTCGAGAATTCCTTTAGCAAAAGATCATGCAAGTAACAAAGGAATTACCAGTATATAAACCCCGGATTTCGGGCGCGAAACACAGTAGTGTTACGTTTTGAGATTGCGTTGTTACGTCTCGATCGTAACTTCTCACGTATTTATTTGTTACGCAATTGTAACTTCTCTCTATTTCTTTTTCAGGGCAACCTGCCAAGCCGGCTATACCCTAGGACGCCGAGAGACTAAGAATCTTTTGCGCTTCTTTCAGGAGAGGGATTGACGATGGGAAATAAATTAGGTGCGTTGAACCTGACCCAATTTATCCTTTTTGATCTGTTTTCTTTTATTAGTTTACTTCCTTAGAGCTTTACAAATTTTTTATTATTGTTACTATTGTTATTATTTGACAGTTGTAGAGAGTGTATATCGTTATACGTATAGATGTGTGTATGTAGTTAATGTTCTTCTCTATAGCATTTCTAAGGCGATATCTAGATATGGTTATTATTCGCGGTTGTTGAAGAAATTATCTCGCTGCAAGTATTCGTAGATCTCGATAAAATCTTCGTCTGTTAGTCCTGCGAGGGGTTGGATACTGATTGGTAAGACTAGGTCCTCTGGTTCCGGGTAGAAATTTGGTTCAGGGGGATCCAGAACTTGACCTGGGTTGGATGGACCAGCCTCAGTTTCTGTGCTTTGTTCTATGGGTCTTCGTTCTTCCGGTATGGAAGGAAGATCTTCCGGTGTCCTGACCGGCGAGTAGCTGGGATTAGATGAATCCTGGATGGGGGAGTAATTGGGCGATGGCGGCCTGGCTCTGGGCTGTTGTTCCTCTTGAAGAACCGCTGGAGGGTTTCGGGGAGGACGATAAGGGTATGCGCGGGAGGGCGCGAAACTACGCACTGGAGAGTACCTTGTTACTCTGCTTGTTAAGTCGTTCTCGTCGGCAAACAACTGACGAGCTGTAGGGAGCCTAAGTACCGACCATGAGGCACGCCTGCGGCGTATACCCGCGGCACGGAGGGGAATTTCACGTCCAACGGAAGAAGTTCGGCGGGGATTAACCATCTACCGAGGGAATACGACTATTTAGTATGTTTGATGCGATTGATTTAACACAAAAGGGGTTTACTTACGATGATGCGTAGAAAGGTACCTGTTAAAATGAATGGTTTTATAAGGTAAATGTAGTCACAGCAAGGTGGTTCATAGAGTTAAGACGAATAATACGGCTTAACGGATTATTGTGAGATAAACGAATGTAGATTATGATAGTATATCTCACTCGTTCTCATATCATGGTTGAAACGTTCGGCTATATACAGTTCATTGGGGTACAGCAATTAATGATTTATTTAATATATTTTGAATTTTTCAGGGGCATGCGGTTGCACCGAGTGGTCCGGAGATTCAGGGATACAGACAAGGATACGGGTAAGAGCGGCTGGCTTACTTCAGATAAGTATAAAATTCATAAAATGTTTTCGATAGTTAACTTGTAAGCCAGTGCATTAATTCTATTATTTCGACAGATCCTCTAGGAGCGAGTCTTAGATTCTGAGTCTAGTATCGATGTGCAAGACGTCACGTCACAGCGGCACAGGATCCACGGAGAAATTCTTTCAGAGAAGCTCTCCGTGAAAGCGGCAGAGGAGTAGAATTTGCTACTCAATGCACATCGAGTGACTAACTCGAACGACGCTACACTCTGGGATACGCTTTGAGCGTTCTCAGAGGATCGGTTGAAATTTAAATAATTCAACTCAAAGAAGGATTTAAAGTCTGTATACGGAAAGGTAGGATTCGGGGAAAATTGTCGTACAACGAATGATAATTTATCTAGCATATACTGAATTTCCAGGAGCATGCGGCTGCACCGAGAGGTCTGGAGATTCAAGGATACAGACGAGGATACGGGTGAGAGCGGCTGGCTTACTTCAGATAAGTATAAAATTCATAAAATGTTTCGATAGTTAACTTGTAAGCCAGTGCATTAATTCTATTATTTCGACAGATCCTCTAGGAGCGAGTCTTAGATTCTGAGTCTAGTATCGATGTGCAAGACGTCACGTCACAGCGGCACAGGATCCACGGAGAAATTCTTTCAGAGAAGCTCTCCGTGAAAGCGGCAGAGGAGTAGAATTTGCTACTCAATGCACATCGAGTGACTAACTCGAACGACGCTACACTCTAGGATACGCTTCGAGCGTTCTCAGAGGATCGGTTGAAATTTAAATAATTCAACTCGAAAGAAAAATTTAAAGTCTGTATACGGGCAAGTAAGATTCTGGGAAAATTGTCAATAGGCCTAGAATAAATCGAACTAATATACAAAGTTATTATCAAGGTTGATTAAGAATGATTATTATTTTATTATTTCCTTACCGGATGACGGGATCAATGGATGAATACAGGCACCGCTGCTCCTTCCCTGGGTTGCTCGACCTCGGTGAGAACCTGAAGAAGTGGCAAGGCAGCGCAGAGAATGGCCAAAGAGTCAGAGGTTGCTGGATGGTAGCACTTTATTAAAGTGTTAATGTTGATACAGCTCTCTTAATAGAGATTGAGACTAAGTCCCGAAGGAAAAAAAAATCAAAATCGCGACTAAGTTATTTTCGAATAAGTTAAGGTGTCCTGTAGGCTTCTAGGTTTTTCCTCTTCGAGAGCTGGAGATCTAGTGGCGTAGAGAGAGCTGAGACACAGGCAGGCGGCGGGGACTTGACGCCCGAGGTGCCTTATATACTTTCCTCTGGTTCGATGTTTAATGGTAGTGTTACGTCTCGAACTCTAATTTAGGCTAACTAAATTTTATTTCATTCGATCAGAGGTTATCTCTCAATTTATTTTCTAGGGCAACCTGCTAAGCCGGCTATACCCCGGGACGCCGAGAGATAGAGTATTTCGCTTCTTTATGTGAGAGGATTGACGACTGGAAATAAACTCTAAGTAGATTGAACCTGACTCAATTTGTTCTTGGAAATATATAATATGTTTATATTTTTATTATTAACAATTTAATAAATACATTTGTGGTATATATTTGTGTGTATAGATTATTTTTTTTCATAGAATATATGTATATGGAAAACGTAGAAATTTATTGATACAGTTTAGAGATTTTACTCTTCGTCTTCGGCAATGGACCTATCGAGTGATTCGATTAAGGCACTTGCATATTCATCGGCGAGCCTGTCAGCTTCTTCTTCATCTGAGAATAAGGGCTCGACTTCTCGTTGTAAATTTGATCTTTCAAACTCTTCGATGTCTTCGAGAGTCAATGGGGAGTAACTCGGTGGCATGTAGCCTGGCCACAAGGGTGATAGTACGGGAGAAGATGGGGGAGAGTCTTGAGGAGTAGATGGCGGTGAAACTTGTATACTTATTTCTCTTGACGAATGAATTTCAGCATTCCTTTCCCATGCGCTGAATAAAATTTCTGAGTTTACTTCATCAAGGATGATTGTGGAGCATTCACTAAGATTATCGGAATCGATTTCCGCTATGTCGTTGTTAAGTTCGTTGCTGGGTTCCTCAAGCGGGTCGTGTTCGTGATTTTCTGGAATCTCCGACGGATCCAGAGAGAGAGGTGCGAATAATAGCTCGAATTCCGATTCCTCGTGGTTATTGATTGCGGTTTCAATTTCTATAGGGATGTCATCGACATCTACAAAAAGCTGGCGAGGAATGGTTACGCCGCTCCTTATAAATCGTTGGCGAATCTGTTCACGCCTACGGACGCGTCCTTCGCGAACCGAGATTCTATTGGTTATCTGATCAACTCTACGTGAATTTACCATCTACAAAGGTGGTTCATTTTAGTATGGAAATGTGCGTGTTAACGGTAGTTTGTTAAGTATGATGGTTACTTACGATGATGTAGTAATTTAGATTAATAAAGGATAAAAATATACACTCTCAGTGTGTATGTCCTGTTAAGAAAATAAAATAAAATAAATGAGTTGGATGTTTGATTTAATAAGAATACGAGAGCATAGTTGAGGTTGAAAAATGGAGTCTGTAAGATATTCGGAAGAGAAAGCGTCAGGGTAAGTAAAAATACGAATTAAATATTGAACCAATGATATAAAAGAGAATAGTAAAATAAAGTTTTAATACATTAAATTGTTCGACATATTCATAATATTTGAAGTATATGTTTTCGTATTAAAATTGTTAAAATGTGTATATAAATATATTGAATGATAATTATGAATTGTTAATTTTGTTTAAAATTCTCAGGTTCGATCAGAAGTGTCTAGACTGGAGGGGATATATGGATACAGACTATGTCACTGAATGACATAGATATAAAAACGGCTGGCTTATATTAAGTAAGTATAAAATTAATTGAATATTTTAATAGTTAAATTATAAGCCAGTGCATAAAATCTATTATTTCGACAGATCCTCTAAGAGCCAGTCTTTCATTCGAGGTCGAGTATCGATGTGCAAGACGTCCCGTCACAGCGGCTCAGAGTCCATAAAGAAATCCTTCAAAAGAATCTCTTTATGAAAACGGCAGAGGAGTAGTATGCTACCCAATGCACATCAAGTGACTGACCAGAACGGCGCTACGCTCTAAGTATTTAATACTGAGGACCGGTTGAAATTGGAATTTCAATCACAAAGAAAACTAAAAGTCTGTGCAATGATAAGGTATGGTTCAGGAAAAATTATTAAAGTAGTAAGAATAGTTGAGTTGTCATGCAAGATTAAAATTGAGTTCTTAAAGAAATAATTAGTTGATTGTTGAATTTTTATTACTTACCGGTTGATGGAATTCGCAGATGTACAAGAGGACCGCTGTTCTTTCTCAAAACTGCTCTACCTCGGTGGAGATTTGGAGAAGTGACAGGGCGATTCAAGAAGTTGGCAGAAGATCGGAGATGGTGAGTAAAAATCACTTTTATTTGAATACTATTTGTTATACAATTCTATTATATCTAGAGACTAAGTCTCAAAAGAAAAATTAGAATCGCGACTAAGTTCTTATTATGTATGTGTCCGGTGAGCTTGACTGCTAATGACTGACTGAATGAAAAGCGCGCACAAGACGGCGCATGCAACTTGCAACTACTCTCTGTGGACTGTAACTAGCGACTGCGGTCTGTGGTTCACTCCTTGAAATACTGTCGACTCCCACTTCTGTTCCAGGCGTTGGAGATGGTAAGAAGCAGGCGTTAGAGGTGGTAAGAGAAGCGCATTGGCTGTTCCGTCGCTAGTGCTGTCTCTCTTCTTCAAGCGCGCTATGACGTAGTGGGCGCGCGGTACGTAGTGGGGGACCGCGGAGCTGTCAGTTGTGCTTGTGCGTCGAGACATTGTTCATATAATTATAACGGTAAGTCCTTTTACAATAATTTATTAGCTTCCAGAATTTTTGCAATATATATATTTATATTTTTTTTGAATCAGTGAATTTTTCTTTATCATTTAAGACATGAATAATCTTTGTAAAATGCTTTGTTTAAAAGTAATCGTTAACTATTGTGTAATAATATAAAAAATAATTATTAATAATATCGTCAAATTCCGGTGCCTCAAATCATTGTAATTACATTGTTATTAACAAAAATAATGTGTTTAACATAATTTTATAAAAGATTAATTGCATAATATAATTATAAATTGTTAGTAATAATCGTTGATCATAAAATAATAATTTTATAATGAAGAATAATAATTATTAACGCTAAGAGTTCGAAATTATAATATTATTTTAATCTGTCACAGCGGACAAAGAAAGGAATGCGGCGACCGGATGAAGGGGAGATAAGCTCGGAGCGCAGCTGCACCGGATGAAGGGGAGATAAGAGAACAATAGGGGAGATAACTGAGTCACTCGGTAAATACTATTCTTATACTTTTATAATTTCGCATTCAATAATTGCATGCAATAATTTTATTTCAATAATTTTATTCTTTTAATAAAGATACATATATATACATAAATATATATATATGTATATGCATATACGTATGTGTGCATTTATTCTTTTTATTTAATAAATTTATTTATTTAAAAGAAAAATTATTTATAATGTATACATAATAAATGCTAAATTAATAGACCTTAATAATTGAATAATTATTAGTAATATTCATATACATATGCTTTGCATCTTTGTTATTTATGTATATGTAAATTTGATTTGTGAAAATAAATTAAGATTTTTATTCATTAATATTAATAAAATTGAGAACAGCTTTATGCATGCTATTATTCTCGTGCTATTATTTCGAGTGCGCTTGGTCTTGAGACGTCGCATTTTGAAGGGGAGATAACAAAGAAATAGGGGAGATAAGACGGTACGCCGGACTTATTTATGACGCTCTAATAGTCTTTAATAATTTCATTCATACAGAATAATATTCTTTTAATTATTCATATATATATATATGCATGAATTAATTTGTTTAAATAATAAATTTCGAATTATATCTTTCGAATGATATATATATATATATATATATATATATATATATATGTTACATGAAGTTTTATAAAGTCTAAATATTAATAATTATGAATATTATAAATTTTATTTCGTGTGAAGAGAAGTTTATTACTCGAAGTTAATTCAAAGTCTTATTTTAATTTCTTTATTCGAAGTTCTCTATTGTCTTGGTTCGCATACCAAGGGGGAGATAAGGCGGTCGGCGCAGAAAAATATGAGGGGAGATAAGAGTGCCTTTCTTTCGCACAATGCCTATAGACTGTATTATAAATTGCATGCTGAATTATTCACGCAATAGATTTTCTTCTGAAATATTAATTATTATTAGGTTTTATATATATTATACACCGGGTGTTTCAGACTGGGTAATACAATTAATGTCACGCTCACTAAATGTGCAAAGGTTGATCTTTAAGAGGCCTTGAATATTTTCTATATAATAAAGCGTGAGTATAGAATTTTACATTTATTAAATGATTTCTTTAATTATAATATTGTATTATTTGTAGTTATTCATTATTGAATTTATTTTATTAAATAAATTTAATTTCTAAATGCATGATTTTAATAAAGTGTGTCGTTTATTAATTTGTCTTATTGAATTATTTTATTGTCGATGTATTTATTATTTTGAAAATAATATTTAGAATGCACGGGTTTATATTTTTGCTGTTAATAACAATTCTTATGGATAATTAGTAATTTATTAATTTTTATTGTGTTCTTATATGATCGATATTATTTCTCACTTATAATTTCTTTGTTACAGTTCTCGCGTTGAATCAGAGGGTGAAGTCATAGGATGAAATCATACATGCCAGAGGGAAGATAACGAGACACGCAATGTTGGCATTGAACGTCTTTTAAGAGGCTTTTGCATGGGACAAAGAGTTAAGTATGAATTTTTATTTTAATTGATTTTTGCTTTCTTATTTAATTGTATGTATATATTTATTTTTGTATAATTATAGTCTCGTTTTTAATATTGAGTTTTTTCTAAATTTTCTTAGTTTTTAATTTTTAATATACACATGAATTCATTATTTAATTCTTTATTTATTTTGTTAATGTTCATTTGGTTATTAATTAATTTGTTTGTTCGTTTTATTATTATTTATAGTATTTTTGTGTGATTATGAACAAATATTCTTTTATTAAATATTTTTCAGATATCATTATTTGAAGTCAAACAGCGCTGGGATTATGGATAACTATACCACATATAGATATTTATTCCGAGAGACATTTTATTTGATATTTAAGTGAGATTGATTTAAATTATTAGGTAGTTATTTAATTAACTTATTATTCTTGCGATACTGAATTTATTATATTTAATTGAATTAATGCCGAAATACTTTTTGTTGCATAATTAGTTGATTCAATTATAAATTTTGTTACTACCATATGTTATATTTTTACATACGTGTATATTATTTGTTCAATAGTTTTATTTTCTATAATTTTTTATTATTGATTTATTAGTTTTAACTTTTGCATAATAAATTACTTATGATATATATGTATATATAAGTATATTTGATAAAATCATTAATTTAAAATGATCGTATAATTAAAAGTCTTCTATTTTATTTTAATTAATTATTAAAATGTTGAATCTTTGAATGAGTAGTTATTTTCTTTATTTCATTTATTTCAATAATGTCCATGTAGAATAATAGTTATTATTTTTAATATGTATATTAATTATTTTATTTCTTTTACAGGTTCTCAGAATCAAAATGGTCTTTTTGAAAAGAGAATTGCTATATACTATTATTCAATATTTCAATTGATCTCTACCAGTTAGGATTTTATGAATACTGTTCTTGTAATGAAAGATGTAAGTGTTAAATTCATTCTTTGGTTAATATATTTATATTAATATTTATTGTTCGAAATTTTAAATTAATCATTTAACTGAATAAAATTATTATTTATTGTATATATGTATATATAGGTTTTATGTGAAATGTTTATTGAGTTTTCTGGAGATCAAAATTGCTTGTTATATCGAGATATTTAATTGTTATTTTAATTTTTAATTTACTCAGACAATGTTCTAATTGAATTGTTAAAATTTATTACATTGATTTGAGAAGGCGTCAACATACTGATGTTGAATTAAGTATTTTATTTTTAAATATTCGTTTTACGAAACTTTATTGCGTGTATTTCACATATATTATATATGTAGTTAATGGTTTATACCTTATATTCGTATTTGAATTTTCATGGATATTCCTTAATGACTATTGATAATTTTGATTATTCATGCAGACTATCAGCTACTTAATAATATTGTTAATAAAGATGTCTAGTATTCATATAATTATTCATTTTATTAGTTATATCATATGTATTGATATTATACTTAGTATTTTAATTCTTTATAAAATGTTATTGTTTATTATATGTATATCGTGAAATGTAAAGAGTATTTGTTAAATTTATTTATATATGAATTTTATTGGGTTCAAGTATATAAATTAAATTCTTATATTGATTTTGTTTTATATGGTTAAGTTTCCGAGTTTATATTACATTTTATTATTTTCCTTTATCATTATTTTGTAAAATAGTCTTATTATATTAATTGTTGAGAACTTTTAAATTTTTGATGACAATTATTTCTTTTGCTTGAAGAAAATGTTTAAATGGAATTTATTGGTTTTAGCTTATATTAATTAATTTTTCACAGATTCTCCAGATGGAATTATATACATTTATAACGAGGAGAAAGGCATTCTTTCGAAGGACATGAATCGCATATATGCGTTGGGAAGATAGCTGATTCTACTTACTACATTTCGACAGAAGCTTAAGTTTATTGTAAGCATTTATTTTCTTTTTACTTGTTAGTATTTTTATTTTTATTTAACAAAATGAATCTTTGTTGAATTTTGTTATATTAATCAGCTAATAAAGATATATATACATGTGTATATGATTTCTAGAATTCTTTATTTTATAATTTCTCCTTTTATTTAATGATTAATTACGATTTATCCAATAAATTTCTGATACTTGTGGTTAGGTTCATTTTGTTAATTTTATTTGTATATATGTATATTATCTATCACTACTATATAGCTGGTTTTTCGGTTAGGTCTACTGGTATAGCGAAATTTTATTATAGAGATTATTAGTAGTACGGTATATGTACGTTCACTAGACTCTTTTTATAGTAAAGATTAATCTTCTTTATAACATAATTAAGGAAAGAAATAGAAAATAAAAGAAAAAATTTATTCATAAGTGTTTTTGTTGCGGGACGTAACAGTAGGGAGAAGAGGTGGGCCTCTTTGGTGATTGGTGGGTCGGCTGCTGGGGCTATCCCTTCCTGCTATGAGTTTGCGATGTGGTGGGTGAGAGTTTTGTGGTAGGGATTGCAAGTCTTGAGTCTTAGATCTATTAAATAATTTTAGAATAATTTTTAATAATGATTTTTAACAATCAGAATTTTTTATAATATCGTATTTATGTTATTAGAAAATTTGAGTTCGATTTATAGCAATTGTTTAAATTTTAAGTGATATTTTGGTAAATTCTGATGTATTAAACCATTATTATTACAATGATTTTTACAATGGTGCGTATATAGTTAAAATTAATAATTAGTAATTAATTAATATTTAGTAAATTAATAATTAGTAATAATTAGTAAAGAAAAATTTAGCATTTGGATTGCAGATTCTAACGCAACGGATGCGAAGATGGCTTATCTCTTTTTCTAAAAATAGATCTGCTGGGTGTCCTTCAAAGAATGCTCACCGCATTCTTTCTCTTTATAAGACACATTAGTAACAGTAATATTTTTTAAATGAATTACCTTTTAAAATTCGTTTACGCGGATTAACCTGGCATATTACATGTATTATTCCCAGGTTTAATAATTATCTTAAGACTAATTATTGAGATTTATCATTTACAAGATATATTTTTATTTATTTAATAAAGGCTTCAACAATTAGAATTTTTGTGGTTTTATATGTATATATTTTAAAATTTTCAAAGTCGACTTTTAATAATTACTCAAACCTATGAATAATATTTTAATAAATTCTAATGCGTTAAGCCATTATTATTACAATAAATTTTACAATAAGAATATATGGAAATTAATTATCGCTTCGCTTAATAGTTATTATGTCGCTAAAAGAAATTTTATTCTTACAATTCTCGGAACAACGTATGAAAAAGCGGCTCGTTTTACTTCTAAGAATGATCACGACGGATGTGCTCGAAGAATTCATTGCACGCTCTACCGTGATCTTTTATTCAAGAGGTCTTTTGATTCTGACAATATTTTATTCTTTGAAGATTTCCATTTGGGCGACTTTTATATTAGCACATATATATATATATATATATGTATAGATATGTATTCGCATATTGCTTATGAAAATTGATTTCAGCAAGTTTTTACTGAATCGTATTTAATAATCATCGTATAAGATTAATAATTATTGTATAAAATCTTGGGGTTATTAATATTAATTATTTGTTAATATTCGTAATATATATATATATGTTTTGTGTGCTGATTAATTTTGTCGCGGTAGCAGTCTATTATATCTCCTCCTTTGTTTTATTGTTAAATTTGTTACAAAATGTATATGCATATAGTATGCATATACATATAGGGATATTGTTGGACAAGTTAATATATATATGTTAATTTCTATCGCGAAACTTATTTATTATATTTATACCCTTATTTTATTGGATTTTGTTATAAAGTATATATGCGTATATGCGAATTTATTCAATTTACACGTCACATATAGTATGCATATATATGGGGATATTGTTGGACATGTTAATATATATATGTGTCAATTTCTATCGCGACGCGTATTTATTGTATTTATACCGTTATTTTATTGAGTTTGGTTATAAAATATATATGCGTATATGTAAATTTATTCGATTTATAGGTTACATATAGTATGCATATATATATAAAGGTGTATATTTTTATCTATTAATATATGTTAATTTTTCGTCCTGACGATTGTTTATTACGTCTCTACTTTTATTTTATTGGATTTCGTTATAAAATATGTATGCATATGTGTATATGTAGTCAGTTCATATGTTACATATAGTATGCATATATATGTATATAGAGGTATATGATACTGGATAATAGTATAATATTAATAGAGAATACTTTGTTAATGCTTAATTATAAAAGAGAAGTCGATGTATTAATTTGGTTTGCATTCATGCGAGCGCGAATTTAGATCTTCCCTCTGCCTTTAGGTCGGGAGAGGATGTTTAAAAATTCCAATGGAGATAACGCGACGTGCTGGACTTGGCCTTGCACGCTTGTTCGACTCGTAGAGTTATACGCATAATATTCTTTGTGCAATATTATTCGTAAGTACACGTATTATTTCTCTATTTCTCTCGTGTTTTCACGTTTTATTTCCTTTGACTTAATGATATATGTATATTATGCATGGTAAGAAGTTGCTGTCATTATATTCATTGTTGAAATTTTCTTTATTTTTATTTAATAAGGTTTTTAAATTTAGATTCTAATTTTTGAGTGTTATTTCACACGTTATGCAGCTGGGCCTTATTCATTTCTCGGAAGATTTTAGTCTTACATTATTAAATTTGCATATGTTCATATGCACGTATATATATATATATATATTATATATATATATATATATATATATATATATATACGTATAAGAGTGCTCATATGTGAATGTTCGTGCATTTTACAATTGTGTATATACATTTTATATTCATAGTAGCTATAGATGTCCATCCTTAATATTATTATTTTATTAATTCAGGTGATACTTTTGCCAGGGGGGTACCCGGTGAGTAGGAACACGAATATAGGGTGTCCATTTATTTTCGTCATATGAAGACTTACTAGTAAGTAATATTCTGACATAATTATACTTAATAAGGTTTGGTATTATGAAATTTTGTCATTAAAGTACTTGAAAAAAGGGGATTATTATAGTTGAAAACTTTTTATATGAAGTGTTAATATTTTATAAGGCTTGGTACATGCATTCATATATAGAAGAGTGTGATCGTAAATGTTCATGGTTGATTTTTGATGGTGTTTATTGGCCTTATTCTGATTTTTTAATTAATTTAATCTAAATTTTATATCATTTTTGTTCATTCATGCTAGTTGGTTTTTCTTTCTTTTCATTGGCTCATGTGTATATGCCTTAAGCATATATATGCTATCCATTTTGTTATACTTAATGCTTTGCAAATTTTTATAAAATATTGACAGCCTCGTGTTAGAAATTATTATTCTTATGACCAAATATTATTTTACATTAATTTTTCAGGCATCCAGGAGGGGGTCATGTGACTTCGCCATATATGTTTTCTTATTTGATTTTCAGGTAAGATCACTTTAAATTATTATTTGTGTTATGGGTCGCTAGTATTTTGGTTAAATTTCGTTATTAGCTTATTATAAGTGAATATTTTATTTGTTAAGGTTTTATTATTCATTTATTATTGGTTATAAGAGTGGATGCATATATATATATACACATATATATATATATATATATATATATATATATATATTCATATGTATATTGTTAGAATTATTTTGTAGAATTTGAAGCTAGATTTACTACCAAAATTTTGTTTCTGAAATTTTTTAATCATTAATATTTTTATTAATTTATGGTCTAAGAACAATTATTCATTTTTATTTGTTTTTAGGTGTCAACAGGTTTAGCAAGAAAACAAGCAGTGCTGAATTAAAATGTTGATGGTCAAGGATATATTATTATTTCTAAGGGTAAGTTTTATCAAAATTTATGCGAATTCATTATTGTTATTATTATTGTTATTAGTATTATATTATTATTTTTATATTTAAATCATTTCAATTTTAATCATAGTGAACTATTAGTACTATTTAATTTATTAGTTTTATTAATTGTTAAGTTTTGATTATTATCTTACGTTTTTATTATAATTTTGTCTTTACAGGTTTCATGGGATATTTATTAAATGTTCATTGTTAGTTTGGAATTAATATATATATATCTTGTAATTAATTCAATGGCACTTAAATTATATTATTATAAAATATTTTAACATTTATTATTCTTGTATTTGTTATGGTTATCCTTGTGACGATATTAAGTCGGATACTAGTAATTTTGATTTTAATGATATTATTTAGAGGGAGAGTTCGTTGATATTTATTACGATTTTGTTTTTGTATTTCGATTATTTAGTATCGCGATTATTATTTAATGCATAGCTGTTATTTATTTGGTGTTATGTTTATAGGTTATACTGGGAGCAGTATATCGATGGTCCAATGGAAAATAAAATATTATCGTCGTGAGGGGTTACAATTATATACCCAATATGTTGGAATTATTATCCCAGAGATGTATACGAGAGCATTTTCACCCAAATTTGGACGTCATTTTTTTTGATGAATTAGTCGACTAGTGTGGTGATCTACTTTGGTCATGGTATCATGATTATATTATTTTATAATTCTATTGTAAAAGATTCTCGAAGTTACAACACTTTTTGTTGGTAAATTTGATTGTTAGCATCATATTTATACCTTCTAGTGAGTAAGGGACTGTTATTTTAGAAACTAATACGGGAGCATATTAGGACGTGTACTTTATTTTTGATTAAATTAATCGATTAGTACGTTGACTACTTGTAATGGGATCACAATTATGCCCTTAGTAATCTCTATTGTAAAGATATCCGAAGTTAAAACATTTTAAATTTTTGTTCATGGGGTTGCCGTCAAATTTTACGCTAGAATAATCACCGGGGAAGCTACTAGAAGGTCGTCAGATTTTTATCGTTAATCTTTATTCGTTTAATCGAATATCCTGACAAAGTCTACGCTAAGTAATTGGCTTCTATTTTGTATTATTGTTTTATTTCTTTTTTACAGTTACCGAATGGGAGCGTACATATATTTATATTACGGGGAAGAAGAGTTGTTGATGAATCCAACATTTCTACGTCGAAAATTACAGGGGTTATTTCAACGCATAATTTTATATAATATATATAATAAACATATATAATATATATGTTTTTAGTTAAACATCGGTTGTTGTAAGGATTTTGATTATATAAGTATTTTTAATGGTACTGCTATAAGACGTACCTATTAATATTATGTTATTATATTTGTTAACACGTTTGAAATATTTAATTATTATATTTTTAATTATTTAAAGGCGATTTGTGTTGCTCTTTGTGATTTATATAATATGTTTTGCCTGTCACGTCCTATGCATATTTAATTATTTAATCAATTTCTGCAAGTAATTTATTCAAGTTTGTCGCTAAAATTTAATTATTAATTTTATCGTTAATATTTGATTCTTCCAATTATATTTTGTTATTGATGTTTCAATTAAAAATTTTGAGATTCGTTTAATTATTAAATTTTCTTTTTCAGGTGCAGGACTTACCGCGGCTTTACCTTTGAATGATATTTGGATTTGTCGATGTCGAGGTGGATGATTATTAAAAATCGCTCACATCGCGGGATTTTTATAATAGATCTTGATTGTTAGTTATTAATTTCCTTTTAGAGGTAATTAAGGAATACAAGGTTTTAAAAATTATATTATTAACTAACAAGAAGTGTGTTACGTATATGTATCAAAAAATTTTAATATTGGTTTGGTATGTCTTAAGATGTTAATTTTATAAACGGCATACAATAAGATTTTATAAAACGTCGATTACTTTTGCTTTATATAAATGAAATATTGAATTATCATTACTCATATAATAATTTTAAATTTTAATGCATTAAGATTTCGATTTTTCATATATCAAAATGATTTTATCTAATTTATTACAATTTGTTTAGGAATACTGTTGCTGAAAATATTTTTATTAAATTCTCATTGGTCAAGCATTGATTTCCCAAGGGATTATTATTTTGTCTTAGTTTATTCGCGATATCCGTGTAGGACAAAAATCGTCGTGTTTATATATGTTACGTGTATGTGTTATTTAATTATATTTTTATTATATATTTTTCCTACACGTACTAGAGAATATATATATATATATTCATTGGGGAAAAGGAAGCTTATAAATCATTTCATATTTATGGTTTGATAATCATAAAGAAATTACATAAGTGAGCGTAAATGTTTCCCTTTTGTATGATTATTGTATATATTTATAATGTTAACTTATTATTTCTTTTGTTATTACAAGGGATTCCATAATATGTATATATTAATTATACGAATTTAATTTTCTATAACGTGGCGATTGACTATTATTGTTAGTAATTTGCCTTACGCGTATTTATATTATAATTGGGTTATGTAATATATGCATGTGTCCGATGTACATATTATTAAAATTTGTATCCTTAGTTATTGGTTGGACATTTGCTATGAAAATAATTAAAATTAATGTGCAAGCGTTAAATTGTGAATTTTTATATTTTGATTATATTATCTTGGAGGGTCTTATCCTCTTCAATTATTTTATAAGAAATTGTATATTAGACCTTTTATTATTACGATTGTTCTTTTTCAGGTTCTAGTGGTTGAAGATCTACATTTAAGAGAGAGTTTACGTGGAAAAAGAGGGATGTTTCAAGCTTATAATTTGTGCTACAAGATTTCAACGATATATATATATGGATAGACGTTCTTATTATTACATTTTTTGTTTATTCTTTTTGGTTCAACAAAATGGTTTATAAACAATTATTTTCATTGAAAAAAAACTCTTATTAATTTCTGGTTAACACATACTATATTTATTTTAATAAATTCTGTATGTCATAAAGACTAATTAGGGACTTTTATTTATCACGACAGATCAAATAGAAAACAGATACGATTTTATAATTTTATTTAATTTATTCTCTTGAATTTAAGTCATTATATTTATAAATTTTGTTTGATGATCAGGTACATTTTGTGTTCCATTTTTGTGTATCTATGTGTATGTCTTGTTTAATAATTAGGTTAGTAGGGATCAAATATAGCGATTTTTATTTTAATATTATGTATAATATGTTAATTAGAATTAATCGTGATCCGATATATATATGTGTAGTCATATGTATATTTTTGAGTAAAGTATAATTTGAGTAATTATTGAGTCTTATAGTTTCTCCTAAATAGTAATGGAATGTTAGACACCAAAAATTTCAGATATATATTGTATAATAAGAAGCGGTATTTAGGCTTGTTTAAAAATGTAAATTCTAATTCAACAAATCTGTTGGTCACGGTATTAGAGTTTATTATTAAAAGTGTCATGTATAAGAGTTATAGTTTTCCTTTTTGAACGTATTGTACGTTTGTTCTCGGTTATTTGTTCGTAATGTAATGAGTACGTATTTTTACTGAGTGGCTTTATATGAATATATATATATGTCACTATTGTAAAGACGATTTATTTAGTTTTGTGCAGAGTTTTATTTTTATAATTTAATTTGTATTAAGCCATTTTTGTTGTAATCCAAGTCTTTGCGTCTCCTTTTATACGGTTAGGTCCTTTAAGTGTTATATTGTTTAATAATTATTTTAAAAGGGTTTGTGGAGCAATTCCATTAATGTTAATCGTTTGAGGTTTGATTTCTACTTATGATAAGAGTGTTTTTGTACTCACGGGAAAAATGGGATTATTTAGATTGGCTTATATCGATTGGTTTCCTTACAGATTTCTTAATGCGGGGATTCTATGTACGAGTATACGCGTCATGAGGCGGAAAAATATTTTCTACTATTTGAAAGAGTGCGGATTATATATTACTTATCGGAAGGATAACTTGGATCTTACACTTTACGATACTTTAACTTAAACTTTAAATCTATTCTACGTAAGATATATATATATTTTTCTTTCTTTTCTTTCATATATTGTTTTTTTTTGTTATGTTCATATATTGTTTTTTTGTTAACAAAAGAATTCGTTATTTCGAATCTGTTTCATTTACAATTAATTATTCGGATAGTGAGAGATATTTGTAAATTTGAAATTCTTACATTTCTTCAAGTTAGTTTTAATGTAAGTTTATCAATAAGTTTCCAATGATAAACGGTTAGGTCCTTTCTGATTTAGGTGTCTATATATATATATAATTTATAAATATATTTGCTATTCCTTAGTTTTTACGGTTTTAGTTCCACTGTTATAACGAAATTTTATAGAGAGTAATAACTAATTGATTAATATTATAACATTCTATTGATATTCTTTTATAATATTTCAGGCATTCTTGGTACGGGACTTTTTCAATGAGTTGTTAACTACACAAATATGGCTGTCAGCGAGGGGACATATATTAATATATAACGTTTATATATAACAATAGTTAAGCGTAAAGATTATTTGATATATATATAAGTTTTGGTAAATTTTAATATCGCGATATAGTATAATGATAAAAGATTTTCGAAAAATTTTTTATTGGCGGGGACGTAACAGTACAGTAATAATAACCTTTCAGTTAGAAAGGACTTGCTACCAGTCGTTTGTCAAGTGTCGCTATTATTCGTATATTCTAGCCATTAATAATAATTAAGTTGAACTTTTGTCAATTGTGCTATTCCTCTCGGTGGATTTTGAATAAAGAGCTGATTAATGTGCATATCTTACCGTGTCCATTTTCTTGGAAAGACCCAGGAACCTCCCATATACGAAGTTCGCACTACAATCAAACAGAATTGTCAATCTCGGGGTGGTATAGTTACCAGATTCTTTTATTATTCTTTATTTTTAATCTCTCATTTTCAAATTGCAATTGTTTTCGTTCACCTTCCTTGCATTCATTTTACTTCCTGAAACAAGAAATAAAAGATTAAAATGAATAAATAATTAATACTGTCAAGCAACGGCATGCTGCTGATAGTATTCCCTCTTCCTAGTCAGATAAAATTGCAATACTTATCACTTTATTTCTGGCAAGCGTCAAGATAATCATTAATTAAATTGATATAGCTTCTCATCCGTTTTAAGCGTCGAGTACCTCTTCTTTAAAGATCTCTCCAGCATCCTCTGTTCATGCCGGGAGACTCTTGCATTCTCCTGTTGCTTTATCCAAAACAAGATTCATTTACTGAGTTATAGGCCGGACCCCAGATTTCCTCGTCTCCGGGCATCCCACTGGTTATGCCGGAGACATCCTAATTTTCCTTAAATCAATCGTTTAATCGGCGTTTCACGGAATTATATAAACGAAATTTTGAAATTATATAATCTACTGCATTCAACTCAAAGTGCTTTCCTCTACAGGGAAACAGCATCTTCACGGTGCCGCCTTGAAAAAACTTTTCTTGTTTCTTTCTCCCTTTTTCCTGTCCGTGGCTTCCGGGCATCCTCGCGTTTCATGCCGGATGCATCCTAATTTCCTTACTCTTATACAAACTCCTTCATCCTAAACGTTACTCCACCTTTAAGCGCCCGTCGTCTCCGGGCATCCTCCGTCATGACCGGAGACATTCCATTATCCTGTAAATTTACTGACGTTTTAGTGAGATAAGAAAAGGAAATAATATTCTCATTGTAAAATTCGATCACTACGAGTAATGACGCTAAATCAGATAGTTAACATCAACAAAAGAGCATATTTTCCTCAATCAATGATGAACTCGCAACTAAATTCTAAAAAAGAAAAGACATAGAGCTGGGAAAATAACCCGAGAATACCGATGATATCTCTCGATTCGATGCGATATGCAAAGAATAAAGGCAAACTCAAAATTCCTAGTTACATGAAAATCCGTTAGGAAGGGTCTTCTCCCTGAAAGTGATTTATATTCAAGCTCTAAAAACCAAAAGCTAAATTTCTATTTTTTATTTTACCTCTAAAAAAAATTTATGATCACAGGAAAGAAATTCGTATCAATTCTATACTGCAAACCATAGAGGTTCGGACTCTTTCTACAAACTATTTACCTAGGAAAATCATCAAAAAATATAAAGGCTAATCCACTGTTAGGCCCCATCCTTTTTTGGAAAAACCCCAAGGAAGGGGGATCTTTTAATTTTTTTTTAAAATCCAAATTTTAAAAAAAAAAAAAAAAAAAAATTATTTTTTTTTTTTTTTTTTTTTTTTTTTTCCAAAAAAAAATTTTTTTTTTTTTTTTTTTAAACAAAAAAATTCCTCCCTCTCCTTTTTTTTTTT